>NW_016108526.1:30297-33404 GCF_001604975.1 Cebus imitator
CAGACCTTGAGGATCAGGACTGTCATGGGCACCAAGGCTGTCCCAGCCACAGATGAGCTTAGGCACAGAGCATCCAACAAGCCACAAAGCAGCCAGTCCACAGCGGGAAACAGAAGAATACAGCAGAAACCCAGAGGGATGCTGAGGTGATACTGAGACCCCAAAGGGACAGAGGAAGAAAGAAGGCCTGAGGAACTCCCCCCCAGACTCCCTGTTTCTCACAGGGCCAAGTTGTACATCCTGCTCCTCAATGCCAAAAGAATTCCCTACATAAAAACAAACAAACAAACAAAAAACCTTCTACACATGAATTAGTTTGACTAGGTTGCTGTTTGTTATAATGATTGCCTCCTGCTCTGGTCAGGACTCTTGACTGCGAGTGACAGAAATCCAACACTGACTTGTTCCATCATAAAGCGATGTGTTCACTCACATAACTGAGAAGGATGGGGTGGGAGTGGGGTTGATGGCATCCCACACAACCGAATCCAGGACTCACCCATCCCCCGGTGAGCCATTCTGCTGGCAGCCTAGAGTCACAGTCTTCCCAGAAGGTGACCCCATGGGCAGAGACAGTCTTTCCACTGCCTACAGGAGAAAAATCCTGGGGAAGGATCATGCCAATCCCTGTGAGCTGCAGAAGACCTGAGGACCAGTTACGTTTTCCAAAAAGAAAGAAAAAGGGGGTCTCTGTTGGCTGGGAGGCCAGCCCATGGAGGACCAGCCCTGAGGAGGACTAGCCCGGAGGACGAGGACGGCCAGCTCCAGGAGTGCCAGCCCCGAGGAGGGCCAGTCCCAGGAATGCCAGCCCCAGGAGTGCCAGTCCCGAGGACGGCCAGCTCCAGGAATGCCAGTCCCGAGGACGGCCAGCTCCAGGAATGCCAGTCCCGTGGAGGGCCAGCCCTGTGGGGTGCCAGCCAGCCGAGCTGCAGATGCAGCAGCCCCAGCAGACACCACGTGGGTCAGAAGGACTCAGAAATGTGCTGAAATTCTGAGAGACTAGGACCTCCCTGTGGGCATCTGAAGCTGGGACGCCACACCCACACCTCTGCCCTCCTTTCTGTCAGCTTTGCTGTTAGACTGGACGGCCTGGTAGGGAGCATCCCACAGCATGAGGGCTCTGCCAGCAGAAGGCATTCGAATTTAATTCTGGTGGAGGGCCGGGGGGCAGCATCCCTGTGTCTGTGCACCGCCCTGTAACCCTTAGAGAGCCGCTAGGCCCACCCAGCAGAGGATCCCCAAAGAGGCCGAGGGGTGTTTACCCCCGGGACTGCTCGAGGGGAGGCGAGAGGAGACCTCACAGCAAGAAGAGGGGGAGTTGGCCCGCCAGCCCTGCCCTGCCCTACTCATGCAGCGAGGTGCCGCCCCAGACTGAAGTGTAATTCGAGTGCACTGCGAGCCAGGATGCGTGGAGACTCTTAATTGAAAATTCCATTTCCAGCCCCATCACGGCTCACAGCGCTGATGTTGCCAGAGACAGACACGGCCAGCACCCGCAGTGCGCCCCGCACACCCCACCCCGCCGGCATCCCCCCGCCCACGGCCCCCCACTTCGTGCTGCAGGGCCTGAGCCAGGCCAAGGCACTGACGTCTCTTGGGGGAGGCTTGAGGGGCGCGTTGAGGAGGGGTCTTAGCTGAGACTGCCCCGAGCCTCCACCGCTCCCCCAGGTCACCTGCCTCCCAGTCTCTGCAGCCACGTGGGGCCTGAGCTGGGGAAACACACAGGGGGTTGCAGGGTTGGGGAACACGCTGAGCCAAGCCTGGCCCCTCCACACACATTCTCCCCGTGCATCCTCTCGCGGGTTTACGGTTTCGGATGGGCGTTCTACAGGTGAGAGAACAGCAGCTCCGAAGCTGGCACCTCTCCCACCCTGTCAGCCAGCTGCGGCTTCAGCGCAGGACAGTCACTCTCAAAGCAGGTGTTCTTGTGGCTGCTCTGATGCCGCCCAGGCTGCATCTTCTGTAGGGCACACTTCTGAGGGCAGGGTGGGGGGCACTGCCTGCAATGGGCAGCTCCCCAGCAGCCACGATTGATCCAGAAGATGCCAGAAGCAAGCAGGGCAAGGCAAGGCTCCCTCACTGAAACAGGACTTTATTTTTATTTTTATCTTTTTATTACACTTTAATTTCTGGGGTACGTGTGCAGATCGTGCAGGATTGTTACATAGGTACACACATGCCACAGTGGTTTACTGCATCCATCCCCCTGTCACCTACATTAGGTATCTCTCCTAATGGTCCCTCCCCAATCCCTCAACCCCCTGCTATCCCTCCACTAGCCCCACTCCCTCCAACAGGCCCCGGTGTGTGATGTTCCCCTCCCTGTGTCCATGCGTTCTCATTGTTCAACACCCAGTTATGAGTGAGAACATGCAGTGTTTGGTTTTCTGTTCTTGTAATCAGGACTTTTGAAAGGACGGATGCGGAAGCTGGGAGTCATTGCAGCAATGGTCGGGGTCCACCAGCACCGGCCACTGATGCCTAGGACTTGGCCCTCCTGCCTTCCTTGGCTGCTGTGGAACACTCCATCAGCCTTCCAACAGATGTGGGGACCTGGGAAGGTGGGAGTGGGGTGTTTTTTCATTTGGTTGCTTCACTTAGATAGAGTAGGTTTCTGTTGCTTGCAACCAAAGAACTTTAGATAATTAAATTTAAAGAGGTTTGAAAAGGTATAGAGACAGAGGCCTTTGACACTCCACCTCCATCCCGTGGCTCAGAGCTCATCCTTGTGTCTCCAGTGCTCACCCACTCAGGCTCCACCACTCAGAATGCCCTGGGTGTTCCTCTGAATAAGCGCCCTCCCCACCCCAAACCCCACTTTTCCACCAATCAAAGAAATTCTACCCATCCTCCAAAGACTCCCCTCAACCACCTCAGCATACTGTGGACTACTGCAATACAACAACTCAAAATAATAAAAATAATAACCAAACTCAGCGCATGGGTTTGTAGTGCTGTTTACCTGGCTAATAAGGCCTTTGATCACAGAAATCAGTCTCTTGTCACTGCATAACACAGGCAGTGACAAGATGGTCTAGCACAGGCCGGGAGCAGAGCAGATGTGCTGATTTGCTTGAGAAGGGGTCCTGGTGGATACGGCTACGTCC
>NW_016108526.1:36518-47483 GCF_001604975.1 Cebus imitator
TTTAACATGCAAAAATCAACTGATACGATTCTTCACATTAATGGAATAAAGGAGAAAAACCATATGAGTATTTCAAGAGGTGCTGAAAAGACGCATGTAAATACATTTTGAGGCCTGTTTATAATAAAATCCTCAGCAAACTTAGAGTGAAAGGGAGCTTCCTCAATCTGATAGAGTACAGTTTTTATCCCTCTTAAAGGTGACAAAATGACCATTTTTGCCCCCACTGTAGGAAGAACACACAGATGGCCACTCTCACCGCTGCTGTTCAACATCATACTGGAGGTCTTAGCCAGGCAAAGAAAAAGAAGTCAAAGGCATAAAGTTGGGAAAGGAAAAAATAACACCGTTTATTTACAAGTGGTGTGAGTATATGTGCTAACAATACCATGGGGGAAGAAAAACTAATAGTTGAATTTTGCGGGAACACAGGACACGTACTCGATATATAAAAATAGATTGTATTTCTATACACTGGCAACAGACACTTGAAATGGATGAAGAGATAGCACCATTTATAATAGAATCAAAAATATCAAATATAAAGGAAGTCATACATGCCAGGCTGGAGTCAGCCCATGCCAGTTCATGAGAGCCAACTGATCATACTTGTGTTGATTTTCTATTGTAGCATAACACTATGTACTTTGTGGCTTTAAAAAACCCCTATTTATTGCACATTCTGTAGGTCAGAAGGCCAGCAGGATGTAGTTGGGCTCTCTGCTCAGAGTGTCACAAGTCTGCCTTCAAGGTGTTGATTGAGTTCGCATCTGGAAGCCTTGGAGGAAAATCCACTGTCAACCTCATTATATTGTTGGCAGAAATCAGTTTCTTGCAGTGATAGGACTGAAGTCTCCACTTCTTTGCAGGCCACATTCAGGAGCCACTCTCAGCTCCTCAAGGGTCCCTGAGTTTCCATCACAGGGGCCCTCCAGCAGCAAAGAATTTATTGTGCATCAAATTCATCTGTGCTTTTCATCTTTTCCCTCCTGTTTAGTGACCAGCCAGAGAAAACTCTCTGCTCCTAAAGAGCTTATGTGGTGAGGTCAGAATCACCCAGGTCATTTCCCAATCTAAGGCCAAATGTACCATAGTCAGTAACACAATCATGGGCATAAAACTCATCATCTTTATAGTTTTGGAGATTATGCGAGACGTGTAAACACCTTGAAGAGGTGTTTACCTCTCAAAGAAGAAGTTAATCTTGGGGAAGATTTCCCAGTCTTGCTCAGCACAGTCCGTCTTCTGGCTCCAAAATATTTACATCTCTCCCAAATTCAAAAACACATTCACCTACTCCAAGGTTGGCAAGGGTCTCATCCCATTAAAGCATCAATTCAAAGTCCAAGATCTCATATAAACATCATCATATAAAATACCTGAACCAGGTATGGATGAGCTTTCTAATTACAATCCATTAGGTATGGACTGGGGCACACTTTCTCTCCATCCTTGGATCTGTGACATTAGAAATGGTTATCTGCCCAAAATGCTTCTTTCATACAATTGTGGAACAGCTATAGGATAACAGTTATAAGCATTCTGGTTCTTAGGCCTAGATGTCAAAAAGAGGAAAATGATAAATGGGATTTCACCAAAATTTAAAACTTTTGCTCTGTGAAAGATTCTGTTAGATTAAAATAAAGGAGAAAATATTTGCAAACCACTTATCTGGCAAAGCACTAGTATGTAAAATACATAAAGAATTTTCAAAACTCAATAGCAAACTAACAATCCATTTAGAAAGTGGACAAATGTCATGAATGGATTTTTCACCAAGCAGATACACACATGGCAAAAAAGCATCTGTAAAGATATTCAACATGCATTAACAAACACAAATTATAACTGCAGTGTGATACCACTACACACCTGTCAGAACAGCTAAAATAAAAAATAGTCACAACACCAAATGCTGGCAAGGATACAAAGAAACTGAATCATTCACATATTGCATGTGGGAATAAAAAAGGGGACAGCCACCCTAGAACACAGTTCAGCAGTGTCTTAGAAAAAAACATAACTACCATTCACCTCAGCAATTGCACTCTTAGTTATTTATGTCAGAGAAATAAAAACTTACATTCACACAGAATCTATGCACGAATATTCATAGCAGCTAGCCAAAACCTGGAGACAACCCATATGTCCTTCAAGTGGTGAATGATTAAACAAACTGTGATGCCTCCATGCCATGGAACACTGCTCAGCAGTGAAAAAGACCGAACAACCTCTGGCACAGGCTGCTTCCCATGCTGCACAAGGGTTCAAAGACCTAAGAGGGAACAGTGGGGGATAAAGAAAGACACAAACAGAAACATAGAGAAAGCTGGGCCAGGCAGTCCAGGAAAGTGAGGATGTCAGTTTCTCTGGCCCCGACCTGTCTCAGAGTACTTTATTTTATATGTTCACAAAGCACATAGCAAAGAGAGGGTGCCATTACTTAGAACAGCCTGTGGTTATAATTCTCATACTTCAGTTAACATACTTCAGCTAACAACTATCTTGCAGCAAGGTCAGTGGAAGCTGGTTATCTCTCTAGGTCCTTCTGCTTTTCTCCAAGACATACACATTCTCCTATTATGGTTTCACTTCTCGGAGTTCACCCAAAGTTCAAAGCAGCCTTGCTGCTGATTCCCCCAGAGGGGGTGGGTTACTCTGGCTCTCTACACAACCTATGCACTCAATAGTTTGGACAAATGTTCAGGGATTATGCCAAGTGAAAAAGGGCCTATCTGAAAGTGCTACACACTGCATGGTTCCATTTATGTAATATTCTTGAAGAAAAATTATAGAAATTGAGAACAGACTAGCAGTTGCCAGGGACCAGGGAAGAGGGAGCTGGATGTGGGTATAAAAAGGCAGCATGGGATCGTTTTGCTGGTGGAACTGCTACACATCTTGGTAACCTACAGGCCATGTTGGTCCAGCTTCCAAAGTAACCACCTGGGGAAGTCTGATGATTCACGGCTTGCATCCTATCCCTGAGTAAAGAATCTTAAGTCTCTCAGACTTTACCATGAGTTCCTCAAACTGTTGACATACTGATTAATACATGACCTCCTGACATTGAAAAAGAGACTGATTTGTTTCTGAAACTATTTTTTCAACTTTTATTTTAGAATCCATCGGTAGATGTGGTTTGTTACACAGGTATATTGTGTGATGCTGATGTTTGAAGTAGAAATAAATCCCATCCCCCAATAGGCAGTTTTTTATATATTTCTTTTATTTTTCATTTTTTATTTAATTTTTTTTTGAGACAGACTCTCCTTCTGTTGCCCAGGCTGTAATGCAGTGGTACAATCTCAGCTCACTGCAACCTCCGCCTCCCAGATTCAGGCAATCCTCATGCCTCAGCTACCCAAGTAGCTGGGATTACAGGCATGCACCACTGTGCCAGGCTAATTTTTGTATTTTTAGTAGAAACAGGGTTTCACCATGTTGACCAGGCTGTTCTCAAACTCCTGATGTCAAGTGATCCACCCACTTTGGCCTCCCAAAGTGCTGGGATCACAGGTGTGAGCCACCTTGCCTGGCCGGTAGATTTTTTCAACCCTTCCCTCCCTCTCTCCTCTGGTATTCCCAGTGTCTGTTGTTCCCCTTTTTATGTCCATGTGAACCCAATGTTTAGCTCCCACTTATAAGTGAGAAGAAGAACCACAAATCATAAAGTTTGCTAATTGTCTTCCATGTAGAACCTTTTAGCTGGTATCTTGTCATCTGCAGCCAATGACTGTCACCTCTGTATTGTACTCTCCAATGAAGAGGACAGCTCTAATAAGAAGAGACCCCTCCCTTCTCCTAAACTTCCCATAGAAACCTTCCAACTTAGAACAGACTCTGGAATACATTCAACTTTGTTGGTGTATCTGCCCAGATCAGTCCTCACATTTGGCTTCCAATAAATCTTCATCAAATTACTTTGGTCGATAATCTTGACTACATCATGTCAATATTGGGCTGTGATATTTTGTAAGATAACCATTGAGGGAAACTGCATAAAGACACACAGAATCTCTGTAATATTTTTTGCATGTGAATTTTCAATGATCTCTAAAGAAAAAGTTTAAATAGAAATACTGAACTGGGATTGGAATTGGGCAGTTGGTAAAAGCTGACAGAATTCTGAAAGACAAGATAGGAAAAAAAAAAAACCCTTAATTGCTCTGATCAAACTGGTAGAAATATGGACATTAAAGAAGCTGTTAGAAAGTGCTCAGAAGACGTAAGACACATAATAGAGAAATCCTAAACTGCCTTAGAAAACAACTACATCTCTGTGAGTAGACTGTTAACAGAAATCTGGGATTTAAGAACGCTTTTGGACAGAGCTCTGGATTAAGTAAGGAGCATGTTGTTGGAGGAAGATATATCCTTGTTAAGTGGTGAAAGAAATCTTAACGAAATTGTGTCCCCCAGTCCTGTGGAAAGCAGTACTTGTGACAAACTTGTTTACATGGCCAAGGAGATTTCAAAACAAAGTGCTGAAGGTACTCCCTAGTTCCTCCTTGCTGCTTGTAGTTAAATGAAAGAAGAGAGAGAGAGAGATTGAGGGGAGCAGTTAAACAAAAGGAACTAGGGTGGGATGGCTTTGAAAACTGTCATCTTCTCCAGATGGCAAAACATGTTAAATGTCATAAATAGCTGCTGAAAGTTTGCTTAGAGAAAAGCCTCCATGTGTGACTGGACAGCACTCTGCTGAAAGCTTGGAAAGAGTTAAATAAAAAAAGGTCAGAGTGTTCAGGCACAAACAATCCCAGGGCTTAAGGGTATGAGTAGTTTCTCAGTCAAAGCTGAGGCCTTCTAGGAAGCTTTCCAGCCTCCTAGGTTTGCTCTGCAGCAAATCTGACTGAGGAAGAAGTCAGAGAGAAGGGAATAACTTGAAATGATCTGGGAAATGACCTGGCAGTGTGGCTGTTGCTAATGGAAACAGAACATGCTGCAAAGCCATGCTGCCTTCGATGAAGTAGGAAGTCTGCCTCCAAGGGTGGAGCCAAGAGCCACACAGGTGGTGAAACCTGATCAAGGATCTCTGGCTACCATTTGCCTTTCTGGATTTCCAAACTGCTTTGGACTGGTGATCACTTTTTAACCTTCCATGTCTTCCATTTTTGAGCCAGAACGCTTATAACTATCATCCTATACCCATTTCATGACTGTAGGATGAGAGTTTGGGGGCAGGTAAGTGTGTCTCTAGGGTCACAGGTCCAAGATGGAGCGGAATTGTACCCAGGAGTTGCACCTATTTACATACCTTGCATAACCCATGGACTGTAAAGAAGATGAATTTTACTCCCATGCTTAGGTTACTGAATATGGTACTTTTCACCTTAGATGGGGAGATGACCTGGGTGGACCTGACCTTACCACACAAGCTCATTAAAAGCAAAGCGTTTTCTCTGGCTGGTCACTGAACAGGGGCCAAAGCTCTGTGGTGATATTCCATACGAATTACACTCAGAAGCCACATCCACACCTGATACAGATATTTTTTTTCTTTGAGTCAATGTCTTGCTCTGTCATTCAGGCTGAATGCAGTGCTCCAATCACGTGACTACAGCCTTGACCCCCTAGGCTCAAGCAATCACTTTCTCGAGTAGCTGGGACCACAAGCATGCATGTGCCTCCACGCCCAGCTAGTTATTTTAATTATTTTAATTTTTTTGTAGAGACGAAGTTTCTGTGTATTAGTCAGACTGCTCTTGAACTCCTGGCCTCAAGTGATCCTCCTGCCTCAGCCTCCCAAGCAGTGATGACTACAGACATGCACTACCACACTCAGCTTATTTTTAAATAGGTTGTAGAGTGTGGGTCTTGCTATGTTACCTAGGCTGGTCTCAAACTCCTGGCCTCAAGTGATCCTCCTACCTCAGTCACACAAAGTGCTTGGATTACAGGTATGAGCCATCATAGCCTGCCTGATTTTGATATTTTACCTAATGAGATTTTGGATTTTTGGCCTGACGGGATTTATATGAAGCTTCGGACTTTGAATTCATGCCTTAGTGGAATGAGACCCTTGCCAACCTTGGAAGAAGGTGAATGTATTTTTGCATTTGGGAGAGATGTAAATATTTGGAGGCCAGAGGATGGACTGTGCTGGGCAGGACTGGAAATAATCCCCAAGATTAACCTCTCCCTATTCACATGCCTTGCATAACCCATGGACTGTAAGGAAGACGAATTTTACTCCAATGCTTAGGTTACTGAATATGGTACCTTTCGCCTTAGATGGGGAGATGACCTGGGTGGACCTGACCTTGCCACACAAGCTCATTAAAAGCAAAAAGTTTTCTCTGGCTGGTCACTGAACAGTAGCCGAAGCTCTGTGGCGATATCCCATTTCATTTCTGATATTGGTGATCTTCTCTTTTTATCTTCATCAGTCTTGCTAAAGCTTTATTGTTTTATTAATGTTTTTCTGTTGGGCGCAGTGGCTCACACCTGTAATCCCAGCATTTTGGGAGGCCGAGGTGGGTGGATCACCTCAGGAGTTCAAGACCAGCCTGGCCAAAATGGCAAAAACCTGTGTCTACTAAAAATACAAAAAAGCCAGGCATGGTGGCACGCCGGCATGCCCCTGTAATCCCCGCTACTCGAGAGGCTGAGGCATGAGAATCGCTTGAACCCGGGAGGTGGAGGTTGCAGTGAGCTGAGATCACACCACTACACTTCAGCCTGGGTGACAGAGCAAGACTCTGTCTAAAAAACATAAATCTTTTTCCCAAAGATCTGGCTTTCTGTTTCATTGATTTTCTCTATTGATTTCCTGGGGGTTTTTCTGCCCTTATCTTTATTATTTCTTCTGCATACTTTACATTTATTTTGCTCTTCTTTTTCTGGTTTCTTGAGGTAGATACTTGGATTATTGATTTGAGACCGTTTCTCTATTCTTATGTAAACATTTAGTGCTATAAATTTTCCTCTCAGCTGTGTTCCGCATATTTTGATATGTTGTATTTTCATTTAAATCTAGTTTTTTGTATTTTTTATTTCTATGAGAATTATTCTTTGACTTATGTATTATTTAGAGGAATGATTTTGATTCCAAGTGTTTAGAGATTTTTCTGTTGTCTTTTTCTATCCATCTGTAGGTTGATTCCATTATGATCAAAAAACATAATCTGCATGACTTCAATTACTTTAAATTGTTGAGGTTTGTTCAATGGCCCAGGATATGGTCTACATTGATGAATCTTCCATGGCTGTGAAAAAAAACATGACCAGGAGCAGTGGTTCACCCCTATAATCCCAACACTTTGGGAGGCTGAGGGGGCAGATCACTTGAAGTCAGGAGTTCAAGGGAGACCAGCCTGGTCAACATGGTGAAACCCAGTCTCTACTAGAAATACTAAAGTTAGCCGGGCATGGCAGCAAGGGCCTGCAGACCCAGCTACTTGGGACACTGAGGCAGGAGAATGGCTTGAACTCAGGAGGCAGAGGTTGCAGTGAGCCAAAATCATGATGCCACTGCACTCCAGCCAGGGCAACAGAGCAAGACTCCATCTCAAAAAGAGAAAAAACAGGCCAATTATGGTGGCTCGTGCCTGTAATCCTAGCACTTTTGGAGACTGAGGCGGGCAGATCACCTGAGGTCAGGAGTCAGAGACCAGCCTGGCCAACATAACAAACCCTGTCTCTATCAAAAATACAAAAATCAGTCAGGCGTGGTGGTGCATGCCTGTAGCCCCAGCTAGTTGGGAGGCTGAGGCAGGAGAATCATTTGAACCCTGCAGGTGGAGGTTGCAGTGAGCTGAGATCACGCCAGTGCACTCAGGCTTAGATAGCAGAGCAAGACTCTCTCAAAAAACAAACAAACAAACAAACAGCAATGTGCTCTCTGCTATTGGGTGGACAGTTTTATGGATATGTCAGATCTAGTCGGTTTTATAGCATTTATTGTTCAAATCTTCTATTTCCTCCAGTTTTCTGATTCTGTTTTCTGTCTTTTTTACTCTACTCTTGAGCCTGTCCAGTAAGGTTTTTTATTTCAGTTAGCATATTTTTTAGTTCTATTATTTCCATTTTGCTTCTCTTTATAACTTCTTTTACATTGCTGAGATTTTCTACTTTTTCATTTGTTTCCAGAGAATTCACAGTTGTTTGTTGAAGCCTCTTTATGATGACCACTGTAAAATCCATGCCAGAGGTTCCAACACCTGATCTTCCTCAGTACCGTCATCTGTTGATTGCTTTTTCTCATTCCTGCTGTAGTTTTCTTGGGTTCATTGTAATCTGGACATATGGGACATTATATCATGAGACTCTGGATCCTGTCTAGCCTTCCCCTTTTTAAGTCCTACTGTTGACGAACAGTGCAAGGACTGGGGTATGTATCATCAGCTTCACGCCGAACTCACTCACAGCAGCCCCACAGAAGTGGGGCTGTGACTCACACTGACCCTTGTGGGTGAGTGAGCTGGAAGTTTAGCTCCTCCCTCTATGTCCATGAACACTTTCCTGGGGCACCAACTTGTACATGCTCATCGCTTCTGAGTGCTGATGTGTGATCAGCTAGCTCCCTGTGGGGCCCCACTGCCACCAGGGGAAAAGAGAGGGGAAGGACTCACACGCTTTGCCGCTGCAAGGTAGAGTCAGGAGCTGAGGTGAGCCTGCTGAAACCAGGGAAGAAACGGTAAAGCCGAGCCCCAGCTAGCCCTGTTCCCCACCCCCTTTTCCACCTCCTTGGTGCCAGGTGAGAGTGGAGACTAATCCCATTCTCACTACCTTGTAAAGTTTTGTAAGGGAGGAAAAACCTTTTTCTCTTCTTTCTTGGATTCAGTGGCTAGGGCTTGCAAATCTAACTGATTTTTTAAAATCAACAGAATAAAAAAAAACCAGTTTATTTATGCTTGCAACACATGCACATCGGGGTGCTAAATTTAAGTAACTCAATGAGATGGTTAGAATTTGGGGCTTAGAAAACCATCTTAACAAAGGGAAATAAATCTTCAGAGAAGTGACAAGAGGAAGGAAAAAGGATTTGGGTTTCTAGGGGCAGGGAAGATAAATACCTGGGGGCAGCCGGGGCAGATAAGGATTATGTTAGTGCGGTTTGTATGTGCAGACCCAACCCATGCCCGCTCTCTGCCTCCAGTGATCAAGGCTGCTTTGTCCTCCTGGTATGGGAGCGGGAAGGGAGACACGGGCACAAAGGGAAATTTATGCCCTGCCTTTAGGCAGAAATTGAGGGGGTGGAGGGTAGAGAGCTTTTCCTGCCTCTGTGTTTCTCAACTGCCTTCAGCTCAACATAATCTCGCTGCCCAAGTGGCATGTTTTCAGGTAGAATATTCTGATGCCCTTCAGCTCCATTGCCACTGGGTGGAGGTGGAGCTCAGCTTGCCCGGGGCCCTTTTCACGCATCCCTAGCAGGGCAGCTGCAGCATCACTGGTTCCACCGATCAGCGCCACTGCAAAGCGGAGGGCTGTTTTCACTGGTGTTTGGCTGGAGTAGGAAAGGTATTGCCAAGAAAGATTCTGTTCTTAGCCTCCCCTTTTCCCAGCCCTTTGGCCAGGAGGCATTTCCCGGAGCAGGTTGGTCTGAGCCTGTTGGCAGCTCTGCAGTGCACTGCAAGCATGTGTGGGAGGCCCGGGAAGAGGGAAGCCCGGGCTCCCCACTGGGTCCATCTCGTGCCCTGAGGTCTCAAGGCCTGCCTTCTTCTTTCCACCTTTCTGAGACCTCTGTGGTCATTTGTTGTTTGATGTCCAGGGATTTTTAGTTATAAGGGAGAGGACAAGGGAGAAACAGGGTTACTCCACCTTCCTGGAACCGGGCGCTCCCTCCCACACCCACGCTTTAGGTGCTTGTTACCGCAGCCCCACTCTCTCAGTACCAAAATGTGTATCAGTTTGTTATCGCTACATGCCAGTTACCACAGCTTGGTGGCTTCAAACAGTAATGTACTGCTCACAGTTTCTGCAGGTGAAGTCCAGGCATGGAATGGCTGGATTCTCTGCTTGGGTCTCACCGGGGCTGTAGTTCTATCTGGAGCTCAGGGTCACCTTCCACACTCACTGGTGTTGGCACAAGTCATCTACTTGCTGCTGTGGGACGAGGTCCCCATGCTCTTGCTAGTTGTGGGCTGGGGACCACTGTCGCTTCCTAGAGGGCACGCCCTGTCCCCGCCATGCGGCCCTGCCATCGCAGCAGCAGAGAACCTCCCCCAAGTGAAATGCTTCTCGTGCTTTGAATCTCTCTTATTTCCCCTTCTGCAACCAGTCAGAGACTTCCTGCTTTTAATGGGTTCATGTGATTTGGTGAGGCCCACTCAGATAATATCCTTATCTTAAGGTCAGCTATGCCACACGTCAGCCTAATCACAGGAGTAAAATCCATCATCTTCACAGCCCGGGGCGGGTATCGGATGTGTACAGTGTGTGGGGGGGCAGGAAAGCTCGGGGCCATGTTGGGGGTCCTGCGCCTCTCTTCAACTGCGTGTTCACGAAGAGCACATCGTTAGCTTGAAATCAGTCACGTTGGGTCTTTTTCCACCAGAGAGCTCAACAAGTGCTAAACGCTGGGGCTTCTCTCCCCAGGGCAGGTCCGCCAGCACACTCACTGAATACATGCAATGGGAGAGGTCCAGCCTCTAACACGGAACTCGGCAAAGCATTGTTAGGAAAAATAAAGATGACCTTAACAAACAGACCAACTGCACCATGTCCACGGGCGGGGAGGACTCAATGTTGTTAAAAGATCAGTTCTCTGCAAGCAATTGATAAATACAAGCCAATCTCAATCAAAATCCCATCTGTTAGGCGTGTGTGCATGAGTGTAAATTGGTATGTGATTCAAAAATTAATCTGGAAACGCAAAGACCTTTGATAACTCTAACAATTTTGAAGTAGAAGAAAAGGGTGAAAAATATACGCTATAAGATTTCAAGGCTTGCTATCAAATCGCAGTAATAAAACCAGGGTAGTACTCACATAAGGACAGAGATAGAGACCAGTGGAACAGAA
>NW_016108527.1:0-1890 GCF_001604975.1 Cebus imitator
TGTGGCACTTGGATATCTTCCAACGTAGCTTTAGGGAGCTTACAACTCACAAGTGCATGGGAGATTCCTGCATCTTTTGTGCTCTCAAGTTAACTACTTCCAATTAGTTTCTTCTCACTATCATTGGGTTGCCAAATGGTCAACATCAAGGTGGTTTGGTTATCAAAATGATGCTAAAGAATTTGTTACTGAATTATTTACCTGTGGTTTGGTGTAAAAATGGACATGATTGGTTTGCTTGCTTCAAAGAATTGGTACTTGGCATGGGTAGTCTCTTTTACTGAACATTTTTTGCTTATGTAACTCTATTTGATGTGGTAGGATATTCTGCAAGTATGCCTCTACTTCTTTGGGGGGGCGCATGTGGCCTCACTGTCGCCCAGGCTGGAGTGCACTGGTGCAATCTCGGCTCACTGCAACCTCCGCCTCCTGGGTTCAAGCAATTCTCCTGTCTCAGCTTCCTGAGTAGCTGGGATTATAGGCGCATGCCACAATGCCTGCTTAATTTTTTTTCTTTGAGGCAGAGTCTCACTCTGTCACCAGGCACCAGGCTGGAGTGCAATGGCGCGATCTCGGCTCATTGCAACATCTGTCTCCCTGGTTCAAGCAATTCTCCTGCCTTAGCCTCCCAAGTAGCTGGTACTACAGGCGCATGCTACCACGCTCAGCTAATTTTTATATTTTAGTAGAGACGGGGTTTCACTATGTTGGCCAGGATGGTCTTGATCTCTTTACCTCGTGATCTGCCCACCTAGGCCTCCCAAAGTGCTGGGATTACAGGCATGAGCCACTGCATCCAGCTAATTTTTGTATTTTTAGTAGAGACGAGGCTTTGCCATTTTGGCCAGGCTGGTCTGGAACTCCTGACTTCAGGTGATCTCCCTACCTCAGCCTCCCAAAGTACTGGGATTACAGGCATGAGCCACCGCACCCAGTCTGCTTCTGCTTTGAGTATTTATTTGAAAGGCTATTTCTAAATTTTCAATTTAAATGAAGCAACTAGGTGTTTTTAGGGAATTAACTTTGTTTGTTAAAGCTAAGTTTAGCAATAAACTCTTCCCATTGATAAATGCCAGTACAACAGATGACATGGCACATACCTGTAATCCCAGCCTTTGGGAGGTCGAGGTGGGAGGATCGCTTGAGCCTAAGAGTTAGAAGCTGCAGTGAGTTATCATTACACCACTGCACTCCACCCTGGGCAACAGAGTGATACCCTGGCTCAAAGAAAAGAAAAAATAAAAAGAAAAGGAAAAGAAAAAAGAAAAATGTCAGTACTAAAATTTTCCTATTCCCTAGTTTCCCATTACTTCATTTACTTGATTCTTTTATATTAGCTATCTACCCCATGTATTGTTTAGCTTCAAGTTTTTCATTTCTGTTTTATCTTCCTCACCTGTCTCCAAGTTTTTCATTTCTGAGTATAATGAAACCAGAGATTTCTTTAGAGCAAAGAAAATGGCCTAAAGTGAGAGATTTCTGACTTGGAGATTTTAGGTATGTTGTTATATGTATATATATATATACATATATATATGTATGTACATATATATATATATATATATATATGTATGTATATATATAGAGAGATGACATCTTACTACTTTCCCAGGTTGGTCCTGATCCTAGGCTCAAGAGTAGCTGGGATTACAGGTTCATGACACCACACCCAAATCACTTTGGAGTTTTAAGTCCATTATAGGAAGAATTTTTTTTTTGGAGATGGAGTTTCACTCTTGTTGCCCAGGCTGGAGTGCAATGGAACCATCTGATCTCACTGAAACCTCTGCCTCCCAGGTTCAAGCAATTCTCCTGCCTCAGCCTCCCAAGTAGCTGGGATTACAGGCGTGTACCACCATGCCCAGCTAATTTTTGTATTTTTAGTAGAGC
>NW_016108527.1:4090-6272 GCF_001604975.1 Cebus imitator
TCCGATCCGGAATCCACTGGGCAGAGCAGTCCCGAGTGCCCACCTCACGGTGCCAAGCACCCTCCAAATTCTGCCTATCCGAACAGGAAAATCAGGACGGTCGGCTCCTGCGCAGCTTGTGGCACGTAGCCACCTTCCCCGGGGCCGCCTCGGACACAACCGCCAGCATTTTCCGGTGCCGCTGCGGCCCGCGGGCAGCAGAACGTCGACAGTGCCCCTGGCCAGCCGGGCACGCCAATGCGCATGCGCAAGCCGCGAGGGCGCAGCGCCAGAGCCCAACGCGGGCTCGCGTCACAGTGATCGCCCCCGTCACCTAGAGAACCACCGTCTCAGCGGGTTGCCAAAGCAGGGCCCATCCGTGGGAGTGCCTCGGCGTTGGGCGACGGCCCCCCAATTCCCGGTATCGTCGCCACGGTCCTGAGATTTCAGGACTCGCGAAGAGCGGAACCAGGCTGAGAAAAGCTGCTGCAGAGCTTCTGGGATGCCCAGAGTGATCCCCAGGGTCCCCAGGATGCTACAGGCTTGCTCAGACGCTGTGGGTGGTGCATCTCCTTGAAAGCCGTTCCTGCTGGGATTTCCAGGTACCGCCAACCTGTGTACCTCGGGCCTGCTTCACTCGGAGAGGGGCTTCCTGGCAGAGAGCAGAACCCTGTAGCCTCAGGAGCTGCCTACAACTCTTGGATGTCTCCAGGTGTCTTTCTTTCTCTGTGTGTGTGTTTCTGCATTCGTCTGTGTGCGTGTGTTTGTGGTGTCCATGTGTGTGTATCTTCCTGTGTGTGTTCATTTGTGTGTGCTAGCCCGGTATGCTGGACATGAGTGTGGCCAGCGCACTCCAGCACGGTTTCTCTGTACTCACTCTACCTTCTGGTACCCATCTGTCCTCGGCTCAGCTTTGGGGCTGTGGGGTCCCGCCTTCTTTGCGTTGCTCCTGATTTCTGAAGCCTTAGTGTAGTGGGGGTAGGCTCTACCAGCAGGCCTCTTAATCACCTGCCCATCCCAAGGCGGTCATTCCTCTGGAAAGAAGACCAACACAGCACACCCAAAACCAAACTCTTCCATTGGCCCCTGGTCCTGCCGCACATGTAGGTCTGCTACTGTCCTCAGGACCCCTTAAGGGACTACACTGTTGTGCAGGTTTCCTACATGGGATTCTTGTTTTAAGAGGAATTGTCGTTTCTGTGTCAGAGTGAGTCTCAGATTCTGTATTTCCAGTAAGCACTCAGGGGATGCGAGTGCTTATGGGTCATGATTAATATTTCCAAGAGCAAGTGTCAGTATTTTTCTTTGCAAGTCATTATTGTAGATGTGGGGTCTGCATCTAAAGCCCTCTTCTGGATAGTCTTCATTTTTCTTCCTAATTTCTTTAATCAGATAATTCAAACACACTGATTGGTAACTAGGATGGAAACAGAGTCATAGTTCCTAAATCATCTTTTCTTGAATGACTCATTTAGCAGACTCTTTGCTTATCTAGGGACAGATTAAATGATCTGCAGATAGCCATGGGATGGCGGCATAATGGGTTTAGTAGCATGAAGAATTGAAACCACATTAAAGTAAGAAAACATTAATAGATTTATGGTATCATGTCATTGTGTTGAGAATGATTTGGTACCTACTCTAGCTTGGAAATGATCGTTGATCTCAGCTATCCGAGTAATTTTGAGGAACAGTGCCCGCTTTCTCTTCCAGTGTCTAAGGAACAGTGGTCTTCATGTGGGAATGGCAACGTCTACACAGAGGCTGTGCTGTGATTGGGGGAGATTTCTCACATATTGGCTGCAAATTCCCAGGTACGTACAGTTCCTTTAATCATCTGTATGCCTTCTTTGAAATGGTAAGTGTAATCTGAACTATAGGATGTGAATTGTAGCTGAATTAGTTTACAAGGATCTATTCTATGGCATTCTAACTGGTTTGACCTTAACTAGGACGTAGGAGCTGTGAGACCTTTTCCTTCTGCTCTTCTTTTGCTGGTGAAAACTCATCTCTTTTTACAAATATTGATGAACCTACCTACATGTGGGCAAACAATGTGAGTAGGACCACCCCAGGTTGAGCATTTCAGCTACAGAAGTCACACCTGACAAGTTAGGAAAACTGACACGCTCTGAGTAAATCCTAATCACGGACATTTAGGAAAGCATATAGAAAGTATATTTAATTTATTCCTTTTTATTTC
>NW_016108527.1:7051-13986 GCF_001604975.1 Cebus imitator
GGAATTATTTTTCACTCGACAGGAGAAGTTGACAACGGGTCTCTGTGTATAGGCCATCAGAGCAATTTGATCGAAACACGTGGTACCATGATGATGATGTTTTCTATCAAAACAATAAAGTAACTTAGATCAGTGAGGATGTTGTGCTTGGCTTTCGTGGGAGTCCTCAGCGGCATGCCTAGACATCTGTCTCGGGATTTGCCTTCGCCCCAGAAGCTGCTGAGACGCTATCTCCACCCGATCTGCCCCCAGGAGAGGCCAGATACAGCTGTTGCCTCCTTGCTGTGCGCTACGCTTGCCGCCCCTTTGTCTTTCTTCCTGCCTTTTCCGGGCAGCATTGATGAGAAGCATGGGTCCCTGGGCTTGGAGAGCAAGGCAGGGCCCCTTGGTGGGTGGCCCAGGTCGAAGGGGGAGCAGTGAGCTCAGGGAGCTGGGGAACGTTCGTCAACACCCTCCCGGAGGGTCTCAGACATCTTCCTCGGGTCCAGCGACCACCACCACACCTCACCAGACTGAATCTCCAGCCCCGTGTGGCCGGATCCCTGCCCACACCGTCCGATCCGGAATCTCCTGGGGAGAGCAGTCCCGAGTGCTCACCTCGCGGTCGGAAGCGCCCTCCCCCTTCAGCGGACCAGAACAGGAAAGTCGGTTCAGGGAGCCACCGAGGTAAGGACTCTCCGGCTCCTGGGCTGCTTGTGGCACGCAGCCTCCTTCCCAGGGGCCGCCTCCGACACCACCGCCAGCACGTTCCCGTACCGCTGCGGCCGGCAGGTGGGGAGCGCGGCCACTGTGGCTGGCCAGGCGGGCACGCCTATGCGCATGCGCAAGCGGCGCTGTCACAAGTGCGAGCTCCCACCCGGGGCTCACCTCACAGTGACCACCCCCGTGGCCTGGGGAACCGCCGTCTCAGCGGCTTCGCAAAGCAGGGGCTCTCCGTGGCAGGGCCTCGGCGTTGGGCGACTGCCTCCTCTCTCCCGGGGACCGCCGGCGTGCTCCCGTGATTTCAGGAGTCGCGCAGGGCGGAAGCAGGCTGAGAAAAGCTGCAGCGGAGCTTCAGGGATGGACAGGGGGATCCCCAAGGATCCCCACGATGCTACAGGCCTGCTGAGAAGCTATGGGGGGGTGCGTCTCCTGCAAAGCTGTCCCTGCTGGGATTTCCAGGTACCGCCAGCTTGTGTGCCTCGGGGCTGCTCACTGCGCGAGGGACTTCCTGGCAGAGAACAGAACGCCTTAGGCTTAGGAGCTGCCTGCGACTGTTGCATGTCTCCGTGTGTCTTTCTTTCTGTGTGTGTTTCTGCGTGCGTCTGTGTGCGTGTCTGCATGTGTCTGTCTATGTGTCCGTGTGTCTATGTATCTTTCTGTGTGTTATCATTTGTGTGTGCGAGCCGTGTATGCAGGAAATAAGTATAGTCAGTGCACTCCAGCGCGGTTTCTCTATAGTCTGTCTTCCTAATGGTGGACGTGTGTCCTCGGCTAGCTTAGGGTCTGTGGGGCACCTCCTTGTTTGTGTTGCTTCATGTTTCTAAGCCTTAGTGTAGTGGGGGTCTGGCTCCCACTCGAAGGCCTCCTAATCACCTGCCCATCCCGAGAGGGTCACTCCTCCAGAAAGAAGACCAACACAGCACACCGAAAACCAAACTCTTCCACGGGCCCTTGGTCCTGCCGCACATATAGGTCTGCTGCTGTCCTCAGGACCCCTTGGGAGACTACACTGTTGTGCAGGTTTCCTACATGGGATTCTTGTTTCAAAAAAATTGTCATTTCTGTGTGACAGTCAGCTTGAGATTCTGTATTTCGTGTAGGCACTCAGGGGATGAGAGTGCTTATGGGTCATGTTTGATATTTCCAGGAGCAATTCTCAGTATTGTTTTGCGGAAGGGATGATTGTAGCTGTGGGTTCTGCATTTAAAGGCCTCTTCTGAATGGAGTTTTCATTTTTCTTCCTAATTTCTTTCATCAGATACTTCAAACACAGTGATGGGCAACAGAGATGGGAACAGAGAGACAGTTCCTAAATCGTCTTTTCTTGAAGAACTCATTTAGCCGACTCCGACACTTGACTTATCTGGGAAAGATTCAATGGTCCGCAGGAAGCCATGGCATGTCGCCACAATGGGTTTGGTAGCATGAAGACTTGAAANGTGATGGGCAACAGAGATGGAAACAGAGAGACAGTTCCTAAATCGTCTTTTCTTGAAGAACTCATTTAGCGGACTCTTTGCTTATCTAGGGACAGATTCAATGGCCTGCAGGTAGCCATGGGATGTCGTTACAATGAGTTTGGTAGCATGAAGAATTGAAATCACATTAAAGTAAGAAAACATTAATAAATTTATAGCATCATGTCATTGTGTTGAGAATGATTTGGTACCTACTCTAGCTTGGGAAAGATCCTTGATCTCAGCTGTCGGAGTAATTCTGGGGAGCAGTGTCCACTTTCTCTTCCAATGTCTAAGGAACAGTGGTCTGCATGTGGGAATGGCAACATCTACACAGAGGCTGTGCTGTGATTGGTGGAGATTTCAAAGATATTGGCTGCAAATACGCAGGTACGTACAGTTCCTTTGATCATCGCTATGCCTTCCTTGAAATGGTAAATGTAATCTGAACTACAGGATGTGAATTTCAGCTGAATTAGTTTAAAAGGACCTTTTCTATGGCATTCTAACTGGTTTGACCTGCCTGAATTAGGACTTAGGAGCTGTGAGACCTTTTCCTTCTGCTCTTCTTTTGCTGCTGAAAACTCATCTCTTTTCGTAAAGATGAATGCACCTGCCTCCACGTGGGCAAACAATGTGTGCAGGACCATCCCGGGTTGAGCATTTCATCTACAGAAGTCACACCTGACAAGTTGGGAAAACTGACACACTCTGAATAAATCCTAATCACAGACATTTAGGAGAGTACATGCAAAGTACATTTCATTTGTTCCTTTTTGTTTCCTATGGCATCAGTGGTCACAAAATAGAGTGGTCCAATAAAGTGCTAATGAGAAATAGATAATTTTTCAATAGTCTAGCTTAAGCCACCATGTTTGACAAAGGAAACTTCCTTTTATCCTTAGTAACACTTTCGGGATGATCTGGAATTTTGTGGTGGTTGCTGTTGTTGTTATTGTTGTTGTTTGCCCAGAGAAGCAGAGGACGAAAACAAAGATTCGTTCCCGAGGGAGAAAAACATGAGGTTGGAAGAAATTACACGCCTTTCCACAGCCTTACCTTGGAGAAGTTTTCTTTCTTCAAATTGTTTCCCTCATATCCTTGTCCTGTTTTCTTCTATTTCCAGGCATTGGATGGCAGGAAAGATTTCCTAGAGAGAGAAGACAAAGACGTTCTGTGTTGTAAAAGAAACCCCAGGCTGAAGACTGGAGAACGGAATGTGCAACTTGCAAGGGAACTGAAGACAATGAAAATCTTATCAGGTATGTTGGATGCTAAAAGCTTATCGGGAAGGGATGAAGGTTCCATGTTGATGTTTTGCTCATCACAGGAAAAATGGAAAACCAAATGGTGGGGTAGGACCTTCCTTAGCATATGATTTAGTGGAAACAGTCCTTCAGAAGCAGATTTCATCCACTGAGTAACTTCCCACACACGGTTACTCTCTGGACTTAGGTGTCCATAAGAATGAGAATCTGCATTTTAAAACCGGGAATTGTTTTTCTCTCGACAGGACAAGTGGACAACGTGTATAGGCCAACAAAGCAATTGGATGGAAGCACTCTGTAGCAAGATGATGATGTTTCCTGTGAAAACAATAAAGTGACTAAGATCCGTTAGCATGCTGTGCTTGGCTTTCGTGGGGGTCCTCAGCGGCATGCCTGGACATCCATGTCGGGATTTGGCTTCGCCTCAGAAAGCTTCTGAGACGCTCTCTGCACCCGATCTGCCCCGAGGGGAGGCCGGTTCCGGGTGTGGCCGCCCCTGCCTCTGGCCGCGCTTCCCGCTTTGTCTTTCTTCACACCATCTCCGGACAGCGGTGCTGAGGAGCAGGGGTCCCTGGGCTTGGAGACAAATGCAGGGCCCCTTGGTGGGTGGCCCAGATCGAAGCGGACAGTGAGCTCATGGAGCCGCGAAACGTTCTGCTGACACCCTGCCAGACGGCTTCGGGCTTCTTTGTGGGGTCCACCGACCCCCGCCACAGCTGACCAGACTGAATCTCCAGGCCTGTGGGGCCCGATGCCTACCCACGCCGTCCCATCCGGAATCCACTGGGCAGAGCACTCCGGAGTGCCCACCTCACTGTCTCAAGCGCCCTCCCAATTCTGCCTATCCCAACAGGAAAGTCAGGACGGTCGGCTCCTGCGCAGCTTGGGGCACGTAGCCACCTTCCCCGGGGCCGCCTCGGACACAACCGCCAGCATTTTCCGGTGCCGCTGCGGCCCGCGGGCAGCAGAGCGCCGACAGTGCCCCTGGCCAGCCGGGCACGCCAATGCGCATGCGCAAGCCGCTAGTGACAAGCGCGAGAGCCCAAGGCGGGCTCGCGTCACAGCCATCGCCCCCGTCACCTAGGCGACCACCGTCTCAGCAGCTTGGCAAAGCAGGGGCCATCCCTAGCAGTGCCTCTGCGTTGGGTGACGGCCTCCGGCTCCCCGGGATCGTCGCACGGGTCCCGCGATTTCAGGAGTCGCGCGGGGCAGAACCAGGCTGAGAAAAGCTGCAGCGGAGCTTCAGGGATGGACAGGGGGAACCCCAAGGATCCCCACGATGTTACCGGCCTGCTCAGACGCTGTGAGGGGTGCGCCTCCTGGAAAGTTGTCCCTGCTGGGATTTCAAAGTGCCGCCAGCCTGTGTGCCTCGGAGCTGCTCACTCAGCGAAGGACTTCCCGGCACAGAGCAGAACCCTATAGGCTCAGCAGCTGCCTGCGACTGTTGGATGTCTCCGTGTGTCCTTCTTTCTGTGTGTGTGTTTCTGCGTGAGTCTGTGTGCGTGTCTGTGTGTGTGTGTGCGTGTGTGTGTGTGTGTGTGTATGTGTCTGTGGTGTTTGTGTGTGTTAACTTTCCTGGGTGTGCTCATTTGTGTGTGTCAGTCCTGTATGCTGGACATGAGTGTGGCCAGTGCACTCCAGCATGGTTTCTCTGTAGTTCCTCTACCCTCTGTTACCCACCTGTTCTTGGCTCAGCTTTTTGTCTGTGGGGCCGGGTCTTCTTTGCGTTGCTCCTCCTTTGTAAAGCCTTAGTGTAGTGGGGGTCTGGCTCCCACCCGAAGGCCTCCTAATCACCTGCCCATCGTGAGGGGGTCACTCCTGTGGAACGAAGACCGACACAGCACACCCAAAACCAAACTGTTCCACAGGCCCTTGGTCCTGCCGCACATATAGGCCTGCTGCTGTCCTCAGGACCCCTTGAGAGACTACAGTGTTGTGCAGGTTTCCTACATGGGATTCTTGTTTAAAACAAAATTGTCTTTCCTGTGTCAGAGTGAGCTTGAGATTCTGTATTTCAAGTAGGCACTCAGGGGCTGCCAGTGCTTACGGGTCATGTTTGATATTTCCAGGAGCAATTCTCAGTATTGTTTTCTGGAAGGAATTAATGTAGATGTGGGTTCTGCATTAAAGGCCTCTTCTGAATAGAGTCTTCATTTTTCCGTTGGGATCCCTCCCATGTGAGACTGCAAAGCAGGTATTCACTATACGGGAGCTGAGCCCAGGAGCAGGGCCTCCAGTCAGAGGGAAGTCGTGATAAGGAAGTTGGGGACAAGAGAAAAAGGAGAATCTAGTTAAAAGACAACCCGATGGTTCAAACCAGATGGCCTGCATTCATGTGGAACAAGCTTTTTTGTTACAGAAACTTGCTTATGAGCACCAAAGATGTTATTATCTTCTATAACCACTTTTTGCTTAGCTGTCAATTTATTGTATAGAACTGATGATTTAGCTACTTGATTTTTCCTTACCATGATGTCAATCAGACCCTGAAAATGTATATATTCTGAGACTTGAAAAATAAAGTTGCTGGTGGAGCACTTACTCCCCAGACCTCTTGACCCTGCTTTTCTGTCTCCTATTTTTCCTGCGCACTCCCCATTCAGGTTGGAGCCCTCTTGCTGGTCAAGAGACGCGGTGCCCGAAAGCGGGGACCTGAAATCGGGGATCTTAGTGACGCTTAAGGTGAGTGGCTGCAGCGGTAAGTAACAAAGGTCTAAAGAAGTTTTTGTAAATACAAAGGCCTAAAGAGTTCTTGTAAATACAAAGGTTTGAGTTTTCGTAAATACAAAGGTTAAGGATTGAAATTAATCAGGAGTAAAAATGGGGCAACTAGAGTCAAAAGAACATAAGTTGTTTGTACATTTATTGCATTCTGTGATTAAATCTCAAGGTCAGGATATAAAGTTTAGTCAAGTACAGCAGTTTTTGCACATTATTTGTGAATTGTGTCCCTGGGTTCCTGAAAGAGGAAGTTTGGATGAAAGGGCTTGGGGACGTATTGGAGAAAAAATTAATCAATTTTGTTCTCAAAATAATAATCCACCTCAAGCTGCTATTTTAACCACTGTTTGGAGTAAGCTTCATGGCTGTGTTTGTCCTTTTCCGCTGCCCTCTGCCCCTCCTAATTCCACGCCGCCTTTGCCTGTCCCTGAGCCCATGGCTTATCAGGCACAAGCAGGTCCTGCACCAGGAGACTCAGCATTTCCCCCCATACCGCCTGAACAAGAGGAAATGGCTGAAAGAGGCTCTTGTAGTCATCATAGTGAGTATGATTCTGACACTTATGATGTTTCTCTTGATGAGGTTGTGGTTCAGACCCCTAAACCTCCAGAAAATACGCCTAACTGGCAGCCCGGTCCCATTATGCTTACCCTAACCCCTGACTTTTTAAAACAGTTCCAGGATTTACTTTCGCTTTGTTCTCGTGCAGTTAATAATCAACAATGTTTTCCTGTGGCGCAGGGAAAGGAAACAAATATGGGAAGTTACTCTCCTGGGGGTATGCCTT
>NW_016108527.1:15246-18415 GCF_001604975.1 Cebus imitator
AGATTATACGGGAGAAACTAAAGTTATGGCATGGGTACCTCGAGGAATATTTACTTTGACTCCTGAGAAGCCTATTGCTCAGCTCCTTCTTATACCTATAAATACTTCCATAGGCAAATCTCTTTCCACTGAGACACGAGGACGTTCAGGTTTTGGGTCCTCAGATCATGCCTATTGGGTGCAATCTATTACTGCTTCTCTCCCTGAATTGACATTATGGATTAATGGCAAGACTTTTAAAGGACTGCTAGACACTGGAGCTCATATTTCTATTATCTCTGCTAATCATTGGCCTTTACAATGGCCATGTTCTCCCTCTATGACTTCCTTACAAGGAATTGGAATGAGTAAAAATCCTGAACAATCTACTATTTTACTAAAATGCACTGATGATGAAGGACATGAGGGACATTTCCGACCTTATGTCCTCCCAGGACTTCCATTTAATTTATGGGGTCGAGATGTTTTAGAGACAATGGGAGCTAAACTTGTTATAGGGAATATTGCTTGGCAACTTATGAGAGACCAAGGCTATCAAGAAGGGAAAGGTCTGGGTAAAAACTTACAAGGAATAACAAAACTGTTTGTCCTTCCCCAAAATATGACAAACGGGGTTTAGGGTATTTTTCTTAGGGGCCACTTATCCTCCCGATGCCCGTGCTGATGCTATTTGCTGGAAATCTGACTCTCCAGTGTGGGTAGAACAGTGGCCCTTATCCAAAGAAAAAATTTCTGCCGCTGGAGAGTTGGTTCGGGAACAACTTGAGGCAGGACATATCCGACCTACTCAAAGTCCTTGGAATTCTCCAATTTTCGTTATTAAGAAAAAATCTGGTAAATGGAGACTTTTACAGGACTTAAGAAAGGTGAATGAAACTATGGAAATAGTGGGGCCTCTTCAACCTGGCCTGCCATCTCCTGTGGCAATACCTCAGAACTGGAAACTGATTGTTATTGATTTAAAAGACTGTTTCTTTACTATACCTCTTGTACCGCAAGACTCTAAAAGATTTGCTTTTAGCGTCCCATCTACTAATTATGAACAACCTTGGGACAGGTATGAATGTGTAGTGTTGCCTGAAGGCATGGCAAATAGCCCTACTCTGTGTCAGACTTTTGTTGCAAAGTCTATTCTTCCTGTAAGACAACAACATCCTGATATTATGCTTATTCATTACATGGATGATATATTAATTGCTGCTTCATCCAATAATCTCTTACAGTCTGCCTTTGTGCAACTACAAAATTGTTTGACTAATGCTGGATTGGTAATTGCTCCAGAAAAAATTCAATCCACTGCTCCTTATTATTATTTAGGAAAAATAATTGAATCTCAAAAAATATCTTATGAAATTCCAAAACTAAATACTTCTCAGTTAAAAACTCTTAATGACTTCCAAAAGTTTCTAGGTGACTTAAATTGGATCAGACCTAGTCTCAAACTTACTACAGGAGACTTAAAACCCTTATTTCACATTTTAAAAGGGCCTTCTAATCCTACTTGCCCACGCCAGCTTACTCCTGAAGCTAGGCAGACACTGCAAATTGTTCAAAAGGCCTTAACAGAGCAAAAATTAAATAGAATACAGGACAAGGCACCCTGGAGCTTTTGTGTGTTGCATATACAGTACACGCCTACAGGTGTTTTCTGGCAACAAGGAATATTAGAATGGCTACACCTTCCTGCAAGCCGTGGTAAAGTAGTCACTCCTTACTATGATTTAGTTGCTGCTCTGGTTGCTAAAGGCAGAACTCGTGCCCTTGCACTGTTTGGATATCAGCCTCCAAAAATAGTAGTTCCCTATTCAGGTCCTCAGCAGACTTGGCTCTGGCAGTTTTCAGAAACTTGGCAAATTGCTTTTGCTGGATTTCCAGGAAATATTAGCTGTCATCTTCCAGCTGATAAAAATTTACAATTTTATGCTCTAAATTCTCTTATTTTTCCTCAAAAATGTGTTAAAACACCTTTGTCACAGGCACAACTGGCATTCACAGACGGATCCTCATCTGGTATTGCTGCTGGGACTGTTAACAAACAACCCTTTTCTTTCCAGATGCAGGAAACTTCAGCTCAAAGAGTTGAGCTCCTTGCAGTACAATTTGTTCTGCTCCAATGGGATACTCCTCTTAACATCTATTCTGACAGCCAATACGTAGTTCAACTTGTGCAAACTCTAGAGACTGCTCCTTTGTGTTCTTCAGGCTCTTCTGCTATTATTCATCTTTTAATTCCATTGCAGGACTCCATTCGACAACGCCATCATTCTTTTTTCATAGGACATATTAGAGCTCACTCTAACCGGCCAGGACCTTTCAGTGACGGTAATCAGTAAGCTGATTCTCTCACTCACTCTCTGTTTCCTATTTTAACTCCTTTACAGCAGGCACAAGCCTCTCATGCCTTGCATCATCAAAATGCCCCCAGTCTTCGGTTACAATTTAAAATTACTCGAGAACAGGCTCAACAGATTGTTAAACAATGTTCTGCCTGTCTTCCTCATTTACCAGTTCCTGTTCATTGTGGAGTTAACCCTCGAGGGCTGCAGAGTGGCCACATATATCAAATGGATGTCACTCATTTTGCACCCTTTGGTAAATTTCAATATATACATGTAACCATTGACACCTTTTCTCATTTTCTAGTGGCATCTGCTCATACTGCAGAAGCTGTTAAAGATGTCATAGCTCATTGTTTATTAGTTTTTTCTATTTTAGGACCTCCTAAAATCCTTAAAACAGATAATGTTCCTGCTTACACCAGCAGAGGATTTAATCACTTTTGTTCTCAGTTTGGCATTCAGCATCGTACAGGTATACCTTATAATCCACAGGGACAAGGAATTGTTGAACATGCTCATGCAATTTTGAAATTGACTTTACAAAAAATTAAAAAGGGGGAATCGGGAGCTGATCTGCATAAGACTCCTCATACTTGGCTCAGACATGCTCTCTATGTTTTAAATTTTTTGACTTTTGATGCAGAAGGACATTCTGCTGCAGAACGCTTTTGGCACCCTAGCCCCAGAGCACAAGCATAAGTGTTTTAGAGGGATATTTTGACTAACAAATGCAATGGACCTGATCCCGTCCTTATAGGGGGACGAGGACATGTTTGTGTTTTTCCTAGATCTGCTGAAAGTCCTCTGTAGGTCCTGGAACGGCTGGTGAA
>NW_016108527.1:21472-26145 GCF_001604975.1 Cebus imitator
TTCGCTCCCGAGGGAGAAAAACATGAGGTTGGAAGAAATCACACACCTTTCCACAGCCTTACCTTGGAGAAGTTTTCTTTCTTCAAATTGTTTCCCTCATATCCTTATTCTGTTTTCTTCTATTTCCAGCCATCGGATGGCAGGAAAGAGCTCCTAGAGAGAGAAGACAAAGAGGGTCTGTGTTGCAAAAGAAGCCCCAGGCTGAAGACTGGAGAGCAGAATGTGCAACTTGCAAGGGAACTGGAGAAAATGAAAATCGTGTCAGTTAAGTTGGATGCTAAAAGCTTGTCTGGAGAGGATGAAGGTTCCATGTTGATGTTTTGCTCATCACAGGAAAAATGGAAAACCAAATGGCAGGGTAGGACCTGTCTTTACATATGATTTAGTGGAAACAGTCTTTCAGAAACAGATTTCATCCACTGACTAATTTCCCACACATGGTTACACTCTGGACTTAGGTGTCCATAAGACTGAGAATCTGCATTTTTAACACGGGGAATTGTTTTTCTCTCAACAGAACAAGTGGACAACGGGTCTCCGTGTATAGGCCATCAAAGCAATTGCATGGAAACACTTTGAAGCAAGATGATGATATTTTCTGTGAAAACAATAAAGTGATTAAGATCCGTTAGCATGTTGTGCTTGGCTTTCATCCTGAGGAGCAGGGGTCCCTGGGCTTAGAGAACAGCAGTCCTGAGGAGCAGGGGTCCCTGAGGTTACAGGACAAGTCAGGGCTCCTTGGTGGGTGGCCCAGGTTGAATCGGGGCAGTGAGCTCATGGAGTCAGGGAACGTTCTGCTGACACCCTCCCGGAAGGTCTCAGGCAGCTTTCTGGGGTCCACCGACCCCCACCACACCTCACCAGACTGAATCTCCAGCCCTGTGGGACCCGGTGCCTGCCCACGCCATCCGATCCGGAATCCGCTGGGCAGAGCAGTCCCGAGTGCGCACCTCACGGTCTCAAGTGCCCTCCCAATTCTGCCTATCGGAACAGGAGTCAGGACGGTCAGGTTCCTGCGCAGCTTGTGGTACATAGCCTCCTTCCCTTGGGCCGCCTTGGACACCGCCTCCAGCATTTTCTGGTACCGCTGCTGCTCGCAGGCAGCAGAACGCAGACAGTGCCCCTGGCCAGCCGGGCACACCAATGCACATGCGCAAGCCTCGCGTGGCAAGCACTAGAGCCCAACCGGGACTGGATTCAAAGTGAACGTTCCCGTGACCTAGGGAACCACTGTCTCAGCGGCTTGGCAAGGCAGAGGCCATCTGTAGCAGTACGTAGGCATTAGGTGATGGCTCCCCTCTCCCCGGGATCGTCGCGACTGTACTGCGATTTCAGGAGTCGCGCAGGGCGTAACCAGCCTGAGAAATCTGCAGTGGAGTTTCAGGCATGCCCAGGGCGATCCCCAAGAATCCCCACGATGCTACAGGCCAGCTCAGACGCTGTGGGTGGTGCGTCTCCTTGAAAACTGTCCCTGGTGGGATTTCCAGGTACCGCGGGCCTGTGTGCCTCGGGGCTTCTCACAGCCATCTGGAGTACTCATTCCCCACTCTAGAGTCTCTGTGCTGTCTCCTTTTTATATTTTTTGTTTAGACAGGGTTTGGCTATGCTGGCCAGGCTGGTTTTGAACGTTTGTGCTCAGTCTTCACCTCAGCCTCCTGAAGCGTTGGAATTACAGGCCTGAACCACAGCGCTCAGCCGCCCAATGTTCTTTAAATCCACCTTCTGTTGTAGATGCTGTTTAATTAGGCTGCTTTTATAGTTGTTTGAGAGCAGAGAGAAAAAGCCCTACAACAAAGTGATGAGAATCACCAAGTAAGGGGGACGTGGCCACAGGGCAGGAAGCAAGGGCAAAGTTCAAATCACACACCAACGCGGTTCCCGTCTGCATCCAAGGTCAAACACAATTTCTTTTTTTTTTAGTAACTTCCTGTATTGGTGGGGCGAACCGACGAGGCAAGGAACCGGTGGACAAACGTTTCTATGAAGCCAAATACATTGCACAAACCATGGTGGGTAAAAAACGGATGAAAAGTTCTTGATGGAAGGGAATGAGATGGGAAGGTCAATTTCTGGCTTGCTCTCTCTGTCTCCAACTACTCCGCCTGCAGAAGGAAAATGCTGGTAAGCGAACCTTCAGCTAAAGGCGACGCTGCTCTAAGTTTGAGGCAATTGGGAAAAGAAGGCCATATCCCCAAAGTTATCCCAGCGTAGGATCCGCCACGCTAAGTTTCCTCAGCCCCAACAGACGGTTCGGCCTGCAATCATTTTCCAACTCCCGGCCAGCTTAAGCTTCATCCTCACCCGCGCCCCCCACTCCAACCCTTTCCAGGCCACTCGTGAAACGCCTTGAGGACGCCATTTTAAACANCGTAGGCATTAGGTGATGGCTCCCCTCTCCCCGGGATCGTCGCGACTGTACTGCGATTTCAGGAGTCGCGCAGGGCGTAACCAGCCTGAGAAATCTGCAGTGGAGTTTCAGGCATGCCCAGGGCGATCCCCAAGAATCCCCACGATGCTACAGGCCAGCTCAGACGCTGTGGGTGGTGCGTCTCCTTGAAAACTGTCCCTGGTGGGATTTCCAGGTACCGCGGGCCTGTGTGCCTCGGGGCTTCTCACAGCCATCTGGAGTACTCATTCCCCACTCTAGAGTCTCTGTGCTGTCTCCTTTTTATATTTTTTGTTTAGACAGGGTTTGGCTATGCTGGCCAGGCTGGTTTTGAACGTTTGTGCTCAGTCTTCACCTCAGCCTCCTGAAGCGTTGGAATTACAGGCCTGAACCACAGCGCTCAGCCGCCCAATGTTCTTTAAATCCACCTTCTGTTGTAGATGCTGTTTAATTAGGCTGCTTTTATAGTTGTTTGAGAGCAGAGAGAAAAAGCCCTACAACAAAGTGATGAGAATCACCAAGTAAGGGGGACGTGGCCACAGGGCAGGAAGCAAGGGCAAAGTTCAAATCACACACCAACGCGGTTCCCGTCTGCATCCAAGGTCAAACACAATTTCTTTTTTTTTTAGTAACTTCCTGTATTGGTGGGGCGAACCGACGAGGCAAGGAACCGGTGGACAAACGTTTCTATGAAGCCAAATACATTGCACAAACCATGGTGGGTAAAAAACGGATGAAAAGTTCTTGATGGAAGGGAATGAGATGGGAAGGTCAATTTCTGGCTTGCTCTCTCTGTCTCCAACTACTCCGCCTGCAGAAGGAAAATGCTGGTAAGCGAACCTTCAGCTAAAGGCGACGCTGCTCTAAGTTTGAGGCAATTGGGAAAAGAAGGCCATATCCCCAAAGTTATCCCAGTGTAGGATCCGCCACGCTAAGTTTCCTCAGCCCCAACAGACGGTTCGGCCTGCAATCATTTTCCAACTCCCGGCCAGCTTAAGCTTCATCCTCACCCGCGCCCCCCACTCCAACCCTTTCCAGGCCACTCGTGAAACGCCTTGAGGACGCCATTTTAAACAGTGCTATTGCGAGATACACTTCGCAGTTTCCATTCTGACTCATTTACTGTCTTGCGAGAGTCTCTTCTCCTCTGCTCTTGCTGTAGCCAAGGAAAGTGTCGCCAGAGCTGGTTGCCTTGACTCCCTGTAGCTATAGCAGCCGCTGGCGGTTAAGTCTGCAACTGCAGGAGCGCTGAGTGCGACATCCTCAGGGGGGCCGGGGGTAACGGGGTGCAGGGGATAGCGCCTGGGGAGGGGGTGTGGGGAAGGTTGGGTCGCGGGAGAAATGGACCTGAGTGTGACATGTGGGGAAGACCTGGGTCCCGTGGGTACAGGGACGCGGCGCCGGTCTGGTCTGGGGCATTCGGGGAGGGCAAAAGCTGCTGGGAGGCCCAGTGGGAGGGACCCGGGTGTAGTGGGGTTCAAGGGGCGCGGGCTGGAGCGTCGAGGGGTGTGTGTGTTGGGAGCAGGGTGTTTACGGAGACACGGAACTGCAGAAAGGGGCCAGGGTACACTGGGAAAGAAGTGGGAAGAATTGAGGTACAGCAAGGAGGAGGGTATGTTGAATGAGAGCACAGTTTGATTGGGCCCAGTTTGCTTTTCACTGGTTAGGGGAGTGGAGGGAGGAGAAGGGATCAGGCCTTTACAGATCCCCGGGCTCTGCCTGAGGCTGGTCGGGGACCGCGCGCCAGGACCTGGGTCCTAAATGGCTTGGCGGGGATGGTGGTGTCCCAGGCAGTCACCACCTCCTTTCCCTCTTTCCGGAGAAATACCCCACGGACACTCTGAGATGCGAAAGGAGAGTCCTGGTGAACTAGTATTAGTTGGGAAGGTCCTTTTGGCTGAGAAACTATGAGTGGTTCCATTGCTGCTCTAAAATAAAGCGCAGGGTGGGGAAGGGGGAGAGACAGAGTGATTCTTAAGAAAAAAAAAATGTTGCTTCCCCCGAAGCTTATTGAGTTGGAAGAAGGGGGTGTGTGCTAAAATGACGTTTCTTCCCAGACTCATTCAACTGTATAATTCCTTTACGGTGTACTTATGAAGTATATGCAAGGTAAAATCAGTTTATGTGATATGGTGAAGAAATGTGAAATACGACACTTAAACCTTCCACAAATATAACTTAAAAACTAATTTTTTTTTAATTGCAGCAGGAAGCTGAACACTAAATCTAGGGATAGTGTTATTTGAATGTAAAATCTATTTGTTCCCAAAGTGTGCCTATCAAGATA
>NW_016108528.1:0-6353 GCF_001604975.1 Cebus imitator
ATTTTTGCAGTCTACCCATCTGACAAGGGGCTAATATCTAGAATTTACAAAGAACTAAAACAGGTTTATAAGAAAAAACAAACAAGCCAATTCAAACGTGTGCGAAGGATAGGAACAGACACTTTAGAAAAGAAGACATACAGGAGGCCAACAAACATATGAAAAAATGCTCATCATCACTGGTCATCAGAGAAATGCAAATCAAAACTACATTGAGATACCATCTCATGCCAGTTAGAATGGCGATCATTAAAAAATCTGGAGACAACAGATGCTGGAGAGGATGTGGAGAAATAGGAACAATTTTACACTGTTGGTCGGAGTGTAAATTTGTTCAGCCATTGTGGAAGACAGTGTGGCGATTCCTTAGGGACCTAGAAATAGAAATTCCATTTGACCCAGCAATCCCATTACTGGGTATATATTCAAAGGATTATAAATCATTCTACTATAAGGACACATGCACAGGAATGTTCATAGCAGCACTGTTTACAATAGCAAAGACCTGGAACCAACCCAAATGCCCATCGATGATAGGCTGGACAGGGAAAATGTGGCACATATACACCATGGAATATTATGCAGCCATCGAAAACAATGAGTTTGTGTCCTTTGTAGGGACATGGATGAACCTGGAAACCATCATTCTCAGCAAAGTGACACAAGAGCAGAAAATCCAACACTGCATATTCTCACTCATAGGCAGGTGTTGAACAATGAGATCACATGGACACAGGGAGGGGAGCACTACACACTGGGGTCTGTTGGGGGGAAATGGGGGAGGGAAGGGGGGTCGGGGGGGGAGAGATAGTATGGGGAGAAATATCAGATATAGGTGAAGGGGAGGAAGGCAGCAAATCACACTGCCATGTGTGTACCTATGCAACAATCTTGCATGTTCTTCACATGTACCTCAAAACATAAAATGCAATAAAAAAATTTAAAAAAATAATAAAATAAAATAAAATAAAATAAAAAATTTGTCTTCACTGATACAAAAAAATGTCTTGCTCAGTTTATCACTCTCCTAATTAGTTTGGTCATTATTGATTTTTTATCTGAAGAATCTGTTCAGATTTCCAGTACAAATAAATACCTTTCCATTGTTTTGTAAGGTGATGAATATTACAGGTAATTTCTGTAATGGATATGTACTTTTTAATTTTCTTCCATGAGATAGGGGGAATACTGTCTTATATTTTAGTAGACATTTTGACCATTAGACAGGTGAAGCAGCTTTTCATTTGTTTATACACAATTTGTTTTTTTCTTCTGTGTAATTTATCTTAATATTCTTTGCCCATTTTCTCATTGGGTCTTTCAAGTCATTATTTGAATGAACTCTTCATATATTCTGAATAGTACCTTTTTGTTATATATACATAGCAAGCNGATGAATATTACAGGCAATTTCTGTAATGGATATGTACTTTTTAATTTTCTTCCATGAGATAGGGGGAATACTGTCTTATATTTTAGTAGACATTTTGACCATTAGACAGGTGAAGCAGCTTTTCATTTGTTTATACACAATTTGTTTTTTTCATCTGTGTAATTTATCTTAATATTCTTTGCCCATTTTCTCATTGGGTCTTTCAAGTCATTATTTGAATGAACTCTTCATGTATTCTGAATAGTACCCTTTTGTTATATATACATAGCAAGCATTTTTACAGTATTTCACTTATTTTTTAATATTGTTTATCAATACTTTGCTAAAAATGATTTCATCCTTTTAGTAACATTTGTCCATCTTTTACTTAAAAATATTTGCATTTCATGTCAAGTGTAAAATGAAAAATTTACAAGAATGTAAGAAATTATATTTTCTTGTAATACTGATTTTATTTTTCTATCGATGTCTTGATGTTATTTGAAATTTATACTTCTGATTTTTTCAAATTCTAAATAATATACAACTTTCTTAAAACAATTCTCTTCTCTGCTGACTTCGATGGCTACATTTCTGATGTCTTAAATTCTTGTATATAATGTAACTCATGTCTGATTGTCCTGCTGAGGCCATGGATGTGTTTTGTAGCAGCATGGTATCCTGGGATTATGATACTTCCTGATGTCCAGTGGGAACTGACCTTCACGCACTATTGGAGAAAACAGTAGCTACGATTAGATGACATCTTTTTTCTGTGAACTTTAAAATTGCTTTATCAGTTCACACACACTAATATCTGAAATTTCCGTCTTTGTAAAAATTCGTATTATTATTTCAATCGTTTTTGAGGAATGGGTGCTATCTGGTTACATGGATAAGTTCTTTAGGGTTGATTTCTGAGATATTGGTGTACCCATCATGCAAGCAGTGTACACTGCACTCATTGTTTAGTCTTTTATCTATCACCACCTTTCCCCTTAAGTCCTGAAAATCCATTGTGTCTTTCTTGTGCCTTTGCATCCTCATAACTTAGCTCTCACTTATGAATGATAACATACGATGTTTGGTTTCCCATTGCTTAGTTACTTCATTTATAATGATAGTCTCCAATCTCATCCAGGTTGCTATAAATGTCATTATTTCATACCTTTTTATGTCTGAGTACTATCCCATGGTATACCTATATACCACATTTTCTTTATCCACTTGATGATTGATGGGCATCTAGGCTGGTTCTATATTTCTCCAATTGTGAATTGTGCTTATATACACATGTGCATGCAAGTGTCTTTTTGACTTCTTTTCCTCCAGATAGATACTCAGTAGTGGGGTTGCTGAATCAAATTAGTTCTACTAGTTTTACTTTTAGTTATTTAAGGAAGCTTTATAGTGTTTTCTATGGTGGTTGTCCTAGTTTACATTCCTACCAGTGGTGTAAATGTGTTCCCTTTGTACCACACCCATTCAAGTATCTATTATTTTTTAATTATGCCCGTTATTGTGGGAGCAAAGTAGTATCTCAACGTGGTTTTGAATTTCATTTTCTTGACAATTAATGATGTTGAGCATTTTTTCATATGTTTGTTGGCCATTTATATATCTTGAGTATTTTCTATTCCTGTCCTCAGCCCACTTTTTGATGGCATTGTTTTTTTTCTTGCTGATGTGTTTGAGTTATTTATAGATTCTGGATATTAGGTCCTTTGTTGGATGCATAGGTTGTTAATATTTTTCCCAACTCTGTGGGTTGCCTGCCTGCTGTACTGAATATTTATTTTGCTGTGCAGAACCTTTTTATTTTAATTAAATCCCAACTATTTATCTCTGTTTTTGTTGCATTTAGTCATGAACTCTGCCTAAGCCAATGTCTAGAAGAATTTTTCCAATGTTCTATTCTAGAATTTTTATGGCTTTGGGAAGTAATTGGTTTTATTTCTGGATTCTCTATTGTAGTTATATTCCTTTGGTCTACATGCCTGTTTTTATACCAATACCATGCTGTTTTGGTAACTATAACCTTGTAGTATGGTTTGAAGTTGGGTAATGTGATGCCTCCAGATTTGTTGTTTTTGCTTAGTCTGGCTTTAGTTATGTGAACTCATTTTTGGTTCTTTATGAATTTTAACACTTTTTTTAGTTCTGTGAAGAGTGGTGATGGTATTTTTATGGGAACTTCATTAAGTTTATAAATGGTTTTTGGCAGTATAATTATTTTTACAAAATTGATTATATCCATCCATGGACATGGGATGTGTTTCCATTTTTTGGTGTCATCTATAATTTCTTTTGGCAGTGTTTTGTAGTTTTCCTTATAGAGGTCTTTCATCTTGGTTAGGTATAGTCCTAAGTATTTTATTTATTATTATTATTATTGCAGCTCTTGTAAAAGGGATTGAGTTCTTTATTTGATTCTCAGCTTGGTCACTGTTGGTGTGTAGCAGTGATACTGATTTGTGTACACTTGTTTTGTATCCTGAAACTTTACTGTATTCATTGATGATATCTAGGAGATCTTTGGATGAATCTTTAGGGTTTCTAGGTACATGATCATAGCATATATAGCAACTGTTTGAATTCCTCTTTACTGATATGGATGCCCTTTGTTTCTTTCTCTTGTCTGATTGCTCTGGCTAGGACTTCCAGTGCTATGTTGAATAGAAGTGGTAAAAATTGAAATCATTGTCTTGCTCTAATTCTCAGGGGGAATGATTTCAACATTTCCCCACTCAGTATAATGTTGGCTGTGGGTTTGTCATAGATGGCATTTATTACCTTAAGGTAAGTTCCTTCTACACTGATTTTGCTAAGGTTTTATTCATAAAGGTATGCTGTATTTTGTCAAATGCTTTTTCTGCCTCTATCGAGGGGATCGTGTGATTTTTCTTTATGTGGTGTATCACATTTTTTGACCTGCATAAGGTAAACCAACCCTGCATCACTGATATGAAACCCACTTGATCATGGTGTATTATCTCTTTGATATGCTGATGGATTCAGTTAGCTAGTATTTTGTTGAGGATTTCTGCATCTCTATTAATCAGGGATATCAGTCTGTAGTTTCCTGTTTTGGTATGTCTTTTCTTGTTTTTGGTATTATTGTGATGGTAGCCTCATAGAATAATTTAGTGAGGAGTCCCTCTTTATCTTTTGGAATACTTTCAGTAGNGGTGGGGGGTGGGAAGCTGGGGAGAGATAGCAAGGGGAGAAATGCCAGATGTAGGTGGTGGGGAGGAAGGCAGCAAATCACACTGCCACGTGTGTTCCTATGCAACAATATTGCATGTTCTTCACAAGTACCCGAAAACCTAAAATGCAATAAAATAAATGGGAAAAAAAAATTATAATTATATACATACATGAGGAAGAATGTGGTAGGTTGATATGTGTATACAGATATGTGTAATATACAATGTGGAATTATTAAATCAAGCTAATTAACATTCAAAAAAAAGAAATTATATTTTCTTGTAATACTGATTTTATTTTTCTATCGATGTCTTGATGTTATTTGAAATCTATACTTTTGGTTTTTTCAAATTCTAAATAATATACAACTTTCTTAAAACAATTCTCTTCTCTGCTGACTTCAATGGCTACATTTCTGATGTCTTAAATTCTTGTATATAATGTAACTCATGTCTGATTGTCCTGCTGAGGCCATGGATGTGTTTTGTAGCAGCACAGTAGCCTGGGATTATGATACTTCCTGATGTCCAGTGGGAACTGACCTTCACTCACTATTGGAGAAAAGAGTAGCTACTATTAGATGACATCTTTTTTCTGTGAACTTTAAAATTGCTTTATCAATTCACACACACTAACATCTGAAATTTCCATCTTTGTAAAAATTCGTATTATTATTTCAATCTTTTTTGAGGAATGGGTGCTATCTGGTTACATGGATAAGTTCTTTAGGGTTGATTTCTGAGATATTGGTGTACCCATCATGCAAACAGTGTACACTGCACTCATTGTTTAGTCTTTTATCTATCACCACCTTTCCCCTTAAGTCCTGAAAATCCATTGTGTCTTTCTTGTGCCTTTGCATCCTCATAACTTAGCTCTCACTTATGAATGATAACATATGATGTTTGGTTTCCCATTGCTTAGTTAATTCATTTATAATGATAGTCTCCAATCTCATCCAGGTTGCTATAAATGTCATTATTTCATACCTTTTTATGTCTGAGTACTATCCCATGGTATACCTATATACCACATTTTCTTTATCCACTTGATGATTGATGGGCATCTAGGCTGGTTCTATATTTCTCCAATTGTGAATTGTGCTTTTATACACATGTGCATGCAAGTGTCTTTTTGACTTCTTTTCCTCCAGATAGATACTCAGTAGTGGGGTTGCTGAATCAAATTAGTTCTACTAGTTTTACTTTTAGTTATCTAAGGAATCTTTATAGTGTTTTCTATGGTGGTTGTCCTAGTTTACGTTCCTACCAGCGGTGTAAATGTGTTCCCTTTTTACCACATCCATTCCAATATCTATTCTTTTTTAATTATGCCCATTATTGTGGGAGCAATGTAGTATCTCAATGTGGTTTTGAATTTCATTTCCTTGACAATTAATGATGTTGAGCATTTTTTCATATGTTTGTTGGCCATTTATATATCTTGAGTATTTTCTATTCATGTCCTCAGCCCACTTTTTGATGGCATTGTTTTTTTTTTCTTGCTGATGTGTTTGAGTTACTTATGGATTCTGGAAATTAGGTCCTTTGTTGGATGCATAGGTTGTTAATATTTTTCCCAACTCTGTGGGTTGCCTGCCTGCTGTACTGAATATTTATTTTGCTGTGCAGAACCTTTTTATTTTAATTAAATCCCATCTATTTATCTCTGTTTTTGTTGCATTTAGTCATGAACTCTGCCTAAGCCAATGTCTAGAAGAATTTTTCCAATGTTCTATTCTAGAATTTTTATGGCTTTGGGACGTAATTGGCTT
>NW_016108528.1:7388-17199 GCF_001604975.1 Cebus imitator
TTATCTCTTTGATATGCTGATGGATTCAGTTAGCTAGTATTTTGTTGAGGATTTCTGCATCTCTATTAATCAGGGATATCAGTCTGTAGTTTCCTTTTTTGGTATGTCTTTTCTTGTTTTTGGTATTATTGTGATGGTAGCCTCATAGAATAATTTAGTGAGGAGTCCCTCTTTATCTTTTGGAATACTTTCAGTAGGTTTAGTACCTGTTTTTCTTTGAATGTCTGATAGAATTCAACTGTGAATCCATTTGGTCCTGGACTTTTTTTGTTGGCAATTTTTAAATTTATGTTTCAATCTCACCATTTGTTATTGGTCTGTTCAGAGTTTTTATTTCCTCCTGGTTTAACCTAGGAGTGTTGTATATTTCCAGGAAATTATTCATCTCCTGTAGGTTCTCTAGTTTGTGTGTATAAAGGTGTTCATCGTAGCTTTGAGTGATTTCTGTTATTGGTCATAAATCTTTCATTTCTTTTCTAATTGAGCTTATCTTCTTCCTTCTTTTCTTTGTTATGCTCACTAATGGTCTATTGAGCTTGTTTATCTTTTCAAAGAACGAGTTTTTGTTTCATTTGTCTTTTTTGTTACTTTGTTTTGTTTTGTTTCAATGTCATTGAGTTCTTCTCTGATCTTAGTTATTTATTTTCTTCTGCTGGGTTTGCCTTTGGTTTGTTCTTGTTTCTCTAGTTCCTTGAGGTGTTAGCTTAGATTGTCTGTTTGTGCTGTTTCAGACATTTTGATGTAGGCATTTAATACCATGAACTTTCCTTTTGGCACTGCCTTTGCTGTATCCCAGAAGTTTTGATAGGCTGTGTCAGTATTATAGTTCAGTTAAAACAATTTTTAAATTCCCTTCTTGATTTTATTGTTCAAAGATCTTTCAGGAGCACATTATTTAGTTTTCATGTATTTGTATAGTTTTGACAGTTCTTTTTGGAATTAATTTCCAGTTTTATTCCACTGTGGTCTTAGGGACTACTTGATATAATTTCAGCTTTCTTAAATTTATTGAGACTTGTTTTGTAGCCTATCATATGCTTTATCTTGAAGAATATTCCATGTGCTGATGAAAAGAATGTATATTCTGCATTTGTTAGGTAGAATGTAAATATCTGTTAAGTCCATTTGTTCCAGTGTATAGTTTAAGTCCATTGTTTCTTTATCAACTTTCTGTCCTGATGACCTGTCTAGTGCTGTCAGTGGAGGACTGAAGTCTCCTACTATTATTGTATTGCCATCTATTTTGTTTCTTAAGTCTAGTAGTAATTGTTTTATAAATTTGGGAACTCCAGTGTTAAGTGCATGTACATTTAGGAATGTGATATTTTCCAGTTGGATGAATCTTTCATAATCATAAAATTTCCATTTTTGCCTTTTTGTTTTTTACCGTTGTTCCTTTAAAGCCTGTTTTGTCTGATACAAGAATAGCTAATCCTGCTTGCCTTTTGTTTTTATTTACATGGAGTACCTTTTTCTACTCCTTTACCTTAAGTTTATATGAGTCCTTATGTGTTAGATGAGTCTCCTGAAGACTGGAAATTGTTGGTAGATTTTTATCCATTCTGCCATTCTGTGTCTTATAAGTGGAGCATTTAAACCATTTACATTCAATGTTAGTATTGACTTGTGTGGAACTATTCTATTTATCATGCTAGTTGTTGCCTGAGTACCTTGGGGTTTTTTGATTGTGATATTGTTGTATAGGCCCTGTGAGATTTATGCTTTAAGGAGATTTTATTTTGGTGTCTGCCGAGGTTTTATTTCAAGATTTAGAGCTCCTTTTAGCATTCCTTGTAGTGCTGACTTGGTAGCAGTGAATTCTCTCAAATTTTTGTTGGAAAAAGATGTTACCACTCTTTATGAAGCTTAGTTTCACTGAATATAAAATTTTTGGCTGATAATTTTTTGTTGTTGTTTAAGGGGGCTAAAGATAGAACGTCAGTTATTCTGGTTTCTGGGGTTTCTACTGAGAAATCTGTTAATCTCACTGGTTTTCCTTTGTAGGTTACCTGATGCTTTTGTTTTATAACTCTTAAAATTGTTTTTCCTTCTTCTTGACTTTAGATAACCTGATGAATATGTGCCTATGTGATGATGTTTTTTTGGGGATGAATTTCCAGGGTGTTCTTAGAGCTTCTCATATTTGAATGTCTAGATCTCTAGCAAGACTAGGGAAGTTTTCCTTGATTATTTTCTCAAATACATTGTCCAAACTTAGATTTTTCTCTTTCCTCAGGAACAGCAAGCATTCTTATGTTTGGTTGTTTAACATATTTTCACATTTCTTGGAGGTTTGTCTATTTATTTTAATTCTTTTTTTCTTTGCCTTTTTCAGTTAAGGTTATTTTGAAATCCTTGTCTTCAAGCTCTGAATTTCTTCTATTTGTTTGAATTCTGTTCTTGAAACTTTCCAGTGTATTTTGCATTTCTTTAAGTGTGTCTTTAATTTCCAAAAGTTGTGATTATCTTTTCTATATGATATCTATTTCTCTGGAGACTCAACCACATGCTGTACTGTTTTTAAATTTCTTTATTTTTAATTTTTTTTAATCAACATAGGCTTTTGGGTAACAGGTGGTATTTGGTTACAAAAGTTCTTTAGTGGTGTTTTGTGAGATTTTGTTGCGCCCATCACCTGAGCAGTAAACTGAACCCAATTTGTGGCCTTTTACCCCTCACCTTCTCACCTTTTACTTCAAGTACCCAAAGTTTATTGTGTCATTCTTAAGCCGTTGCATCCTCATAGCTTAGTTCCCACTTATGAGTGAGTGTATATAATGTTTGGTTTTTCATTTCTGAATTACCTTACTTAGAATAATAGTCTTCAATCCCATCAAGGTTGTTGCATTTGCCATTACTTCATTCTTTTTTGCAGCCGAGTAGTATTCCAATATATATTTATACCGCAGTTTCTTTATCCACTCATTGGATATGCATTTTGGTTGGTTCCACATTTTACGATTGCAAATTGTGCTGCTATAAACATGTGTGTGCAAAATCTTTTTTGTAAATGACTTCTTCTCCTCTGGGTAGATATCCAGTAGTGGGATTGCTGGATCAAATGATAGTTCTACTTTTAGTTCTTTAAGAAATCTCCATACTGTTTTCCATAGTGGTTGTACTAGTTTAGATTCCCACCAGTAGTGTAGAATTATTACCTTTTCACTGCATCCATGTCAACATGTATTATTATTTGATTTTTCTACTATGGCCATTCTTATAGGAGTAAGGTGGTATTGCATTATGGTTTTGATCTGCATTTCCCCGATCATTAGCCATGTTGAGCCATTTTTCATATGTTTGTTAGCCATTTGTATATCTTTTTTTGAGAATTGTATATTCATGTCCTTAGCCCACTTTTTTGTGGGATTGTTTGTATATTTTTTTCTTACTAATTTCTTTGAGTTCTTGTAGATTCTGTATATTAGTCCTTTGTCAGATGGTTAGATTGTGAAAGATTTTCTCCCACTCTGTGGGTGGTCTGTTTGCTCTGCTGACTGTCCCTTTTGCCAGGTAAGTGCTCTTTAGTTTAATTAAGTCCTAACTGCTTATCTTTATTTCTATTGCATTTTATTTTGGGTTCTTGGTCATGAAATCCTTGCCTAAGCCAATGTCTAGAAAGGGTTTTTTGATGTTATCTTCTAGAATTTTTATAGTTTTGGGTCTTAGAGTTAAGTCCTTGATCCATCTTGAGTTGACTTTTGTATAAGGTGAGAGATGGGGATCAGGTTCACTCTCCTCCATGTGGCTTGCCAGTTATACCAGCATCATTTGTTCAATAGGGTGTCCTTTCCCCACTTTATGTTTTTGTTTGCTTTGTTGAAGAACAGTTGGCTGTAAGTATTTTGCTTTATTTCTGGGTTATCTATTTGTTCCATTGTTCTATGTGCCTATTTTTATACAAGTACCATACTGTTTTGGTGACTATGGCTTTATAGTATAGTTTGAAATCAGGTAATGTGATGTCTCTCAATTTGTTCTTTTTGCTTAGTCTTCCTATGACTGTATGGGCTTTTTGTTGTTCTCATACAAATTTTAGGATTGTTTTTTCCAGTTCTCCGAAAAATGATGGCGGTATTTTTAAGGGATTTGCATTAATTTATAGATGGCTTTTGGCAGTATGGTCATTTTCACAATATTGATTCTACCTATCCATCCACATGGGATGTGTTTCCATTTGTTTGTCATCTATGACTTATTTCAGCAGTGTTTTGTAGTTTTCCTTGTAAACGTTTTTCACCTCCTTGGTTAGGTGTATTTTTAAGTATTATTATTTTTTTGCAGCTGTTGTAAAAGGGGTTGAGTTTTTTATTTGATTCTCAGCTTGGTCACTGTTGGTATATAGTAGAGCTACTGATTTATGTTTATTGATTTTATATCCTGAAGCTTTGCTGAATTTGCAACGTCTAAGGTTTACCAAATGTTCTAAGATTAACCAAATAGAACTTGCCTTCCTATGTCTGAGGTCAGCTAGATGACTTTGCCTTGTTCTACGTAAGGTCAGTCAGATAGCTCTTGCCTTTCTATGTCCAAGGTTGTTAAGATGGCTCTTTCCTTTCCATGTCTAAGGTGGACCTGATGGCTCTCACCTTGCCATGTCTAAGATTGACCAGATGGCAGTTGCCTTCCCATGTCTAAGGTCGATCAGATGGTTCTCACCTTCCCATTTCTAAGGAGGACCAGATGGCTGTCACCTTCTTATGTCTATAGTGGAACAGGTGTCTCTCACCTTGCCATGTCTAAGGTTGGCCAGATGGCTATTGCCTTCCCATGTCTAAGGTCGACCAAATGGCTCTTGCCTTGCCACAGCTAAGGTCGACAAGATGGCTCTTGCCTTCACATTTCTAAGGTTGACCAGAAGGCTCTTGCCTTGCCATGTCTAAGGTCAACCAGATGGCTCTCACCTACCCATGTCTAAAGTCGACCAGATGGCTCTTGCCTTGCCATGATGATATGATCATATACCTAGAAAACCCTAAAGACTCCTCCAAAAAGCTCCTAGAACTAATAAATGAATTTAGCAAAGTTGGTACTGATTTGTGTACATCAATTTTGTATACTGAAACTTTGCTGAATTCACTTATCAATTCTAGGAGCTTTTGGAGGAGTCATAAGGGTTTTCTAGGTATACAATTATGTAATCAGCAAGCAATGTCACTTTGACTTCCTCTTTACTGATATGGATGCCCTTTGTTTTTTTCTCTTGTCTGATTGCTCTGGATAGGACTTCCAGTACTAGGCTGAATAGTGGTGGTAAGAGTGAGCATCCTTGTCTTGTTTCAGTTCTCAGAGGGAATCTTTTCAGCTTTCCCCATTCAGCATAATGTTGGCTGTGGCTTTGTTCATAGATCAATTTTATTACATTGAGGTATGTCCCTTGTATGCCAATTTTGCTGAGAGTTTCAATCATAAAGCTATGCTGGATTTTGTCCAATGCTTTTTCTGCATCTATTGAGATGATCATGTGATTTTTGTTTTTAATTATCTTTATGTGCTATATCACATTTATTGATTTGTATGTGTTAAACCATTCCTGCATCCCTGGTATGAAACCCACTTGATCATGGTGGATTATCTTTTTGATATGTTGTTGGATATGGTTGGCTAGTATTTTGTTAAGGATTTTTGCATCTATGTTCATCAGGGATGTTGGTCTTTCTTTTTCTTTTGTTTTCTTTGTTTGTTTGTTTTTTGAGACAGAGTCTCACTCTGTCACCCAGGCTGGAGTGCAGTCACTGCAATCTCTCCCTCCCAGGTCTAAGCAGTTCTCTGCCTCAGCCTCCTGAGTAGCTGGGATTACAGGTGTATGCTACCATGCCCAGCTAATTTTTGTATTTTTAGTAGAGATGGGGTTTTACCATCTTGGCCAGACCTGACTTCTTGATCCACCTGCTTTGGCCTCCCAAAGTGCTGGGATTTCAGGCATGAGTCACTGCACCTGGCCAGTATTCTTTTTTTGTTATGTACTTTCCTAGTTTTGGTATTAGGATGATAGTGGCTTCATAGAATGATTTAGGTAGGATTCTCACTTTCTCTACCTTGTGGAATAATGTCAATAGGATTGGTACCAGTTCTTCTTTGAACCTCTGGTAGAATTCAACTGTGAATCCACCTGGTCCTGTAAATTTTTGTCAGTAATATTTTATTACTGTTTTAACCTGGCTGCGTATTACTGGCTGTTCAGGGTATTTATTTCTGTTTTATTTAAGCTAGGAGGGTTGAGTCTCTCCAGGAATATATCTATCTTCTCTATTTTCTAGTTTATGTGCATAAGGGTATTCACAGTAGCCTTGAACGATCTTTTGTATTTCTGTGGTGTCATTTGTAATATCTCCCATTTCTTTTCTAATTGAGTGCATTTGGAATTTCTGTCTCCTTTTCTTTATTAATCTTGCTAATGGTCTATGAATTTTGTTTATCTTTTCAAAGAACCAGCTGTTTCATTTATCTTTCACATTTTTTGTTGTTTGTTTCAATTTCATTTAGTTCTGCTCTGATACACTCTGATCTTGGTTATTTCCTTTCTTCTGCTTGGTTTGGGTTTGTTTTGTTCTTATTTCTGTAGTTCCTTGAGGTGTGACCTTAGATTGTCTACTTGTGCTCTTTCAGGCTTTCTGATGTAGGCATTTAGGGCTCTGAACTTTCCTCTTAGCACCGCCTTTGCTATATCCCAGAGGTTTTGATAGGTTGTGTCACTATTATTGTTCAGGTTGAAGAATTTTTAAATTTCCTTCTTGATTTCAGTGTTGACTCAATTATGTTTCGGGAGCAGATTATTTAATTTCCCTGTATTTGCATGGTTTTAAGATTCCTTTTGGAGTTGATTTCCAATTTTATTCTACTGTGGTCTGTGAGAGTACTTGATATAGTTTTAGTTTTCTTAAATTTATTGAGACTTGTTTTGTGGCCTATCGTATGGTCTATCTTGGAGAATATTCCATGCACTGATGAATAGAATGTATATTCTGCACTTGTTAGGTAGAATGCCCTGTAAATATCTGTTAAGTGCATTTTTTCTAGGGTATAGTTTAAATCCATTGTTTCTTTATCAACTTTCTGTCTTGATGACCTGGCTAGTGCTGTCAGTGGAGCATTATTGTGTTGCTGTCTATCTCATTTCTTAGGTTTAGTAGTAGTTGTTTTATAACTTTGGGAGCTCTAATGTTAGGTCCATATATTTAGGATTGTGATATTTTTCTGTTGGACAATGATTTTTATCATTATATCAACACTCTTCTTCATCTTTTTAACTGCTGTTGCTTTAAAGATTTTTCTGTCTGATATAAGAACAGCTACTCCTGCTTACTTTTGGTCTCCATTTGTATGGAATGTTTTTTCTTCACCCCTTTACCTTAAGTTATGTGAGTCCTTATGTGTTAGGTGAATTTCTTAAAGGCAGAAGATGGTTGTTGAATTCTTATCCATTCTACAACTCTATATATTTTAAACAGCATTTAGACCATTTATGTTTAACATTAATATTGAGATGTGAGGTACTATTCCATTCATCATCCTACTTGTTGCTTATATACCATGTTTTCTTTTCACTGTGTTATTGTTTTATAGGTCTGTGACCTTAGATAGAACAAGTTGAGAACAATCTGGTCGACCTTAGACATAGGAAGACAGAAGCCATCTGGTCGACCTTAGACATGGCAAGGTGAGAGCCATTTGGTTGACCTTAGACATGGCAAGGTGAGAGCCATCTTGTCAACCTTAGACACGGTAAGGAAAGCGCCTACTGGTTGACCTTAGGCATGGCCAGGCAAGAGCCATCTGGTCGACCTTAGACATGACAAGGTGAGAGCCATCTGGTTGAAGTTAGACATGGCAAAGCAAGAACCATCTGCTCAACCTTAGACATGGCAAGGTGAGAGCCATATGCTTGATCTTAGATATGGCAAGGTGAGAGACTTACTGGTCGACCTTAAACATGGCAAGGTGTGAGCTATCTTGTTGACCTTAGACATGGCAAGGCAAGAGCTATTTTCTCGACCTTAGACATGGCAAGGCAAGAGCCATCTGGTTGACCTTAGACACAGCAAGGCAAGAGACAACTTGTCAACCTTAGACATGGCAATGTGAGAGCCATCTGGCCAAACTTAAATGTGGCAATGTGAGAGCCACCTGCTTGACCTTAGAAATGCCAAGATGAGGGCCATCTGCTCAACCTTAGACATGGCAAGGCAAGGGCCATCTGATTGACCTTAGATGTGACAAAGTGAGAACCTATTGGTAGATCTTAGACATGGCAAGGCAAGAGCCTACTGGTCGACCTTAGATATGGCAAGGCTAAAGCCATCTGCTTAACCTTAGACATGGAAAGGTGAGAGCCATCTGGTCCACCTTAGACATGGGAAGATAAGAGCCATCTGGTTGACCATAGACATGGCAAAACGAGAGTCATCTGCTCAACCTTAGACATGGCAAGGTGAGAGCTATATGCTTGACCTTAGACATGGAAAGGTGAGAGACTTACTGGTCAACGTTAAACATGGCAAGGCAAGAGCCACCTGGTTGACCTTAGACATGGCAAGACGAGAGCCATTTTCTCTACCTTAGACACGGCAAGGCTAGAGCCACCTGTTCAACCTTAGACATGGCAAGGTGAGAGCTTACTGATCGACCTTAGACATGGCAAGGCTAGAGCCATCTGCTCAAACTTAAACATGGCAAGGCAAGAGCCATCTGCTCAACCTTAGACATGGCAAGTCAAGAGCCATCTGGTTGACCTTAGACGTGGCCAGGTGAGAGCCTGTTGGTCGACCTTAGACATGCCAAGTCAAGAGCCTACTGGTAGACCTTAGACATGGCAAGGTGAGAGCCTACTGGTTGAACTTAGACATGGCAAGGGGAGAGCTGTCTGGTTGAACTTATACATGGCAAGGTGAGAGCCATCTGGTCAAACTTAGACATGGCAAGGTGAGAGTCATTGGTCAACCTTGGACATGGTTAAGGCGAGAGCCATCTGCTGGACCTCAGACATGGCAAGGTGAGAGCTATCTGGTCAAACTTAGACAATGGGCTATTTATTGCCTTGCCACATCTAAGGTCGACCAGATGGCCCTCACCTTGCCATGTCTAAGTTTGACCAGATGGCTCTCACCTTACCATGTCTAAGTTAGACCAGATGGCTCTCGCCTTGCCATGTCTATGGTTGTCCTGGGAGATTAATGATTTAAAGAGGTTTTGTTTTGATGTGGAGTGGTGAACTGTCAGCATTTGTTTGTCTGAAAAAGACTGTGTCTTTCCTTAATTTATGAAGCTGCAAGGCAAGAGCCATCTGCTTAACCTTAGACGTTGCAAGGTGAGAGCCATCTGGTTGACCTTAGACATGGCAAAGCAAGAGCCATCTGGTCGGCCTTAGACATGTCAAAGCAAGAGCAAGCTGTTCAAACTTAGACAATGGGCTATTGCCTTAAAATGCCTAAGGGGGACCAGATGTCTCTTACCTTGCCATGCCTATGGTTGTCCTGGGATATTTATGGCTTAAAATGTTTCTGTTTTTATGTGTTTCCAGAATTTGTTTCAAAATTTAGAGCTCCTTTTACAGTTCTTGTAGTGTTGGCTTGGTAGTTATAAGTTTTCTCAGCATTTGTTTGTCTGAAAAAGACTATCTTTCCTTAATTTATGAAGCTACAAGACAAGAACCATCTGATCGACTTTAGACATGACAAGGTGAGATCCATCTGATTGACCTTAGACATGGGAAGGTGAGAGCCATGTGGTCCTACCTTATACAAAATTCTTGGCTGATAATTGTCTTGTCTAAGGAAGCTGAAGATAGAGCCCCAATCACTTCTAGCTTATA
>NW_016108528.1:17856-22979 GCF_001604975.1 Cebus imitator
GCTTAATAACTGAACTTCTGAACTATTTTTCAGGTAAATCAGGGATTTCTTCTTGGTTTGGATCCATTTCTGGTGAGCTAGGTGATTGTTTGGAGGTGTTAAATAACCTTGCTTTGTCTTATTACCAGAATTGTTTATCTGTTTCCTTTTTATTTGGGTAGGCTATGTCAGAGGGAGGATCTAGGGTTCAAGGGTGCTGTTCAGATTCTCCTGTCCTACAGGCTACTCCTGTGATGTAGTACTCTCCCTTTTTTCCTAGAGATATAATTTCGTGAGAGCTGAGCTGTAGTGATTGTTATCTCTCTTCTGCATGTATCCACCCAACAGGGCCACCAGGCTCCAGGCTGGTACTGGGGTGTGTCTGCACAGAATCATGTGATGTGGACTGTCTGCAGGTCTCTCAGCCATGGATACCAGCACCTGCTCTGGTGAAGATGGCAGGGGAGTGAAATAGACTCTGTGTGGGTCCTTAGTTTTGGTTGTTTAATGCACTACTTTTGTGCTGGTTGGCATCTTACCAGGATGTGGCGCTTTCAAGAGAGCATCAGCTGTGGTAGTATAAGGAGAATAGGCAGTGGGCAGGGCCCTAGAACTCCCAAAAGTACATGTCCTTTGTCTTCAGCTACCAGGGTGGGTAGGGAAGGGCCATCAGGTTGGGACAGGGCTAGGCATTTCTGAGCTCAGACTCTCCTTGGGCAGGTCTTGCTGCAGCTGCTGTGGGAGATGAAGGCACCAGGTCAATGAAGTTATGTTCCCAGGAGGATTATGGCTGCCTATGCTGTGTCATGCAGGTTGTCAGAGAAGTTGGGGAAAGCTGGCAGTCACAGGCCTCACCCAGCTCCCTCAAAACCCGAAAGGCTGGTTTCACTCCCACTGTATACTCCCACTAACAGCTGTAAGTCTGTTTCCAGTCAGTGGTTGAGCAAGGCTGAGAACTTGCCCCAGGCTACCAGTCTCCCAGGTGCAGAAGTGAGCAGGGCTTTTGTGCCTCCCCACCTGTTGAGTCTGTACCCAGGATTCATGCCCTCCCCCAATATTTGGCCAGGAGACTTCACGTTCAGTTGGAATTGCTACAACATTCAGCTGGAGGTTTTCTTCTCATTGTGGTCTTTTCTCATTATTTCTGGCAGATCTCCCCAAGGACCCCTGTGAGACATATCTTCCTAGGGGACCCAGAGAACCCACATGAAATATCTTCCCAGGGGACCCAGGGAGCCCACAGAGCTTTTCCCACTGCTTCCTCTACCCATGTATTTTGCTCAGATCTATAAACTGACTCAGCTCCAGGTAAGATCAGATCTTTCTCCTATTATCCAGACCTTCTAGTTCCCCAGTGAGGGTATGTGTTCAGAGGCAGATGCTCCCCTTTTCTCACTTTCACAGCTTGGGAACTCACAGTATTTGGTCTGTCTCCCAGGTCCTGCAGGAACAATCCACTTTCTTCAGAAGGTCTGTGGGTTTTCTTGACTTTTGTGAATTATTCCTGCAGTAGTTCTGGAGCAAAAATTCATGATGCAAGTCTCCTCACACTGCTCTCTCAATCTGGATGGGAGCTACAATCTAGTCCTGCTTCCCATCTGCCATTTTCCCCCTCAGAGCTTGTTTTTTAAATTTCTTTAAGTTGGTGTTCCTCTCTCTCTGGTGCTTCCTTGACTTGTTTAATAATAAACTTTCTGAATTCTTTACCTGGCAATTCAAAGATTTCTTCTTGGTTTATGTCCATTGCTGGAGAGCTAGTGTGATTCTTTGGGGATGGATAGAATCTTGATTTGTCATATTACAGAATTACTTTTCGTATTTATTTTTATTTGGGCAGACTGTTTCAGTGAAAAGATCTGGAACTCAAGGATGGTTGTTCAGATTTTATTTTCCCATGGGGTGATCCTTTGATGTGGTGCTCTCCTCCTTTTTCTAGGGATGGAGTTTCCTGAGAGCCAGACTTCAGTGATTGTTATTGCCCTCTGGGCCTAGCTACCCATCAGTACTACCAGTCTCCTGGGTGGTACTGGGGATATCTGCAAAGAGTCCTGTGATATGATTTGTCTTCAGGTATCCCAGTCATGGATACCAACACCTGCTTCAGTGGAGGTGGCAGGGGAGTAAAGTGGAATCTGTGGGAGTTCTTGGTTGTAGTTGTTTAGTGTGCTGGCTTTCTTGAATGCTGATTATTCTAGCAGCGAAGCTGTCTTGTGGACAGACCTCTGGTTAGATAGGGTATTGCAGGCAGTGGAATTAGCTGCTGTTTTCTTCTTTGAAGCAGGATTGTTCTTGCATGAGTTGCTGTGATAGCTTGAGTTGGTTGCCCTCCAGCCAGCAGGTGGCACTTTCAGGAGACCACCAGCTGCTGTAGAAGAGGAATGTAAGCTTGCCCTACATTGGCCAGAATAAGTACTCGGGTTTCTCAGGTGATGGGTTGGGCCATAGATCGCCCAGGTCATTTGTCTTTGGCTATCAGGGTGGGTAGAGAAAAACATTAGGTGAGGGTAGGGTTAGGTGGGTCTGAGCTCCGACTCCCCTTGGATGGTGCTTGCTGCAGCCACTGTGGCAGATGGGGGTGTGATTCTCAGACCAATGGATTTATGTTCTTAGGGGGATTATGGCTGCTTCTGCTACATCATAAGGGTCACCTGGAAGTGGAGGAAAGCTGGCAGTGACAGGCTTCACCAGGCTCCCACACAGCCAGTAAGGCCATCTCACTCTCACTGTGCCCCACCCACAGCACTGAGTTTACATCCAGGCAGCTGGTAAGCAGTACTGAAATCTTGCCCCAGGCTATAAGCCTTTCCACTGAGAAAGCAAGCATGGCTCCCAGGCCTCACCTGTTCCCACCTGCCTGCACCTTTGGCTGTGACTTCTACACTGGTATCTGAACTTCCCATTTGCTCCCCCCAACCCAATTCTGCTCAGGAGATTTGTGCTCAGTGGAAATCATTATCAGATTCAGCTAGGGGCATCCTTCACTCTGTGCTCCTCCCTGGTTATGCTGGCTGCCTTCCCCAAGGAACCCTGTGAGAAATGGCAAGAAATAGCTTCCCTGGTGTTATTTTGGGGACAGGGAGTGCCTACAGGGCTCTCACTGCTGCTTCTTCTACTTGTATATTTCACTTACTTCCCTAAATCCATTTTAGCTGTAGGTTAGTTCAAATCTTTCTTTTGTGATCTGGATTTTCAGGTTCCCCAGTGTGGATGCATGTTCAGAGGCTGACTTTTCTCCCTCTCACACTTTGGGAGCTCACAGTTTTTCAGCTGTCTCATGGAGTTTGCAGCAGCAAGATGCTGCTTTCAAAGGGTCTGCGAATTCTTTTCTGAAGTTGTTCTTGGAGCAAAAGTTCACGGTATAATCCTCCACACACTGTTCTGTCCATCCAAGTGGGAGCTGCAGGTTGGTCCTGTCTCCATTCCACCCTTTTCCTCTGACTCCATGAAATTTCCACCTTTTTAGATAGAAATTTGTGAGCGAAGATTATCTCTATTTTTTTAATGTTTCTCACCCAGGATTTAGATTTAGATTTTTCATAAAAGATTTGCAGTTTGGTTAAATTAGTTAATCTTATCTATTTTTAATCAATTTATTATAAATTTAACAACTACTTTTTCCTATTGTGATTGTAATCTTTTCTGATTTGTTATAGCAAAGTAAGGAAAGCAATTGAAATATTTTGAATATTTACTTTATCTGCAGTCATGGTCATGTTGGTCTTTTTGTATGAGCTTTAAAAATGCTTCATCTTTTTCCATGTTGTTAAAATTAAAGGAACATATGATTTCTTCCTTGAACTCTGGTAGAATTCAGGAATAAAATGAATTAAGCCTGATGTTACTTTTTAGAATACATCTTAAATTTTTTAAAAAGAAGAGTTTTTATGATAATTTAAAGTTTATTAAATTTGGAAAATGCCAGAACACACCTAATTACTTTCTTATTTGTTCTATTTATAAGGTGGAAGACCAAAACTTTGTGTCACCTGGTGGTCATTTCAGCAAATTCAATGATAATATAAGCATAAAAAAGATTTGGGTGATTTTATCATTGCAAATTTAGGACCAAGTATAGGAAACACAAAGTTAAGAATAATTGTTCAGTGAGACAGTCATGCTGTAAGTCATAGCTGCATAAATAAAATTCAGTTATTATAAGTAATATTTCAAAATAATCAATAGCAGTGATCTTTACTCATTTTAGAAAGCAAGAAAAACATTTTTCAAAACTATTTAAGAGTTCATCAGAAATCAAGAGAGTTTCCATACTATTTTGTTGTTAAATATCTGAGCACATAATAATTTGGTTGCAATACAAAAGAAAACCCATAGTCTACATTTACTCGTTTTATATATACTCCATATAATAATTTTTGGTTATGGATTTACAAATCAGCCTATTTGAAATGAATAAAATCACTAACATTGAGTTTACCCTAATATTTCTTCTTTGTCTACACAGACATTACAAAATGTATTTTAGTAGACTATTATATGTGTTCAGACATATATAAACTCATAAGAATGTAAGTGGATAATGAATTTAAAAGTCGGACTTTAATTTTAAGATATGATTTATTTTACCTGAATTTAAATAAAAATGTATTGTTATGTTTAAATTACCTCAGTTTGGTAAACCATCTTCTTTTACCATTACCTTTGACTGTTCACATATTAAAGTTTTGTAATTAATATACAACTATAGTCTTAATTACTTCTGTTAATTACCACCTTTATTTAATATAACTAACTGTTGTTTTCTTTAGACATGGAGAAAACTCGAAGGAAGACAGGAATCCAAGGACTGCCTAGATGATATTTCATAAGTACACACTTTAGATTGCCTTAGTGATGTTAAGGTAACAAAACAAGTGTGCATTAGAAATCAGCCAAAGCCTTTGGACATTCTGCTGATGTATAAATCATCTGATAATGAACAAGAATTGAAACAAATTGAAATCTGTTTATTACTAAAGTTTTATATTTGTGGTGATGTTAAAATGTATTATTAAATATGTTAAAGTTATTTCATTTTTTCCTCCTTGAGGTGAAGCCTAATACTTCTCCCTTTTAATATAGGCCAGACTTACAAGCACATTTGTAATGAACAGAGAGTGGCTGTGACAATGTGTGTCTTGGAAGAC
>NW_016108528.1:24428-27834 GCF_001604975.1 Cebus imitator
TCTATTTTGTTCCATTGCTTTATGTGCCTATTATTATACCAGTACCATGCTGTTTTGGTAACAATACCATTGTAGTATAGTTTGAAGTCAGGTAATGTGATGCCTCCAGGTTTGTTTTTTGTTTGGCCTTGTTTTGGCTATGCAGGCTTTCTTTTGGTTTCATATGAATTTTAGGGTGGTGTTTCCTAATTCTGTGAAGAATGATGATGACATTTTGATGGGAATTGCATTGGACGTATAGATTGCTTTTGGTAGTATGGTCATTTTCACAATATTGATTCTACATCCATAAGCATAGGATGTATTTCCATTAGTTTGTGTCACATATGATTTCTTTCAGCAGTGTTCTGCAGTTTTCCTTCTAAAGGTATTTCACATCCTTGGTTAGGTATATTCCTAAGTATTTTAATTTTTCTGCAGCTGTTGTAAAAGAGGTTAAGTTCTTGATTTGAATCCCAGCTTGGTCACTGTTGGTGTATAGTGGTGCTACTGATTTGTGTACATTGATTTTGTATCCTGAAACTTTACTGAATTCATTTATCAGGTCTAGGAGCTTTTTAGAGGAGTCTTTAGAGTTTTCTCTGTATACAATTATATCATCTGTGAACAGTGACAGTTTGACTTCCTCTTTACCAATTTGGATGTTCTTTATTTTTCTGTTATCTAATGGCTCTGGCTAGGAGTTCCAGTATTATGTTGAATGGGAGTGGTGAAACAGGGAGTCCTTGTCTTGTTCTAGTTTTCAGGTAGAATTTTTTCAGCTTTTTCCCTGTTCAGTATAATGTTGGTTGTAGGTTTATCATACATGGCTTTTATTAATTTCAAGTAAGTCCCTTCTGTGTCAATATTGCTGATGGTTTTAATAATAAAGTGATGCTGGATTTTGTCAAATGCTTTTTCTGCATCTATTGAGGTGATCATATGATTTTTGTTTTTAATTCTGCTTATTTGGTGTATCTTATTTATCGACTTGAGTATGTTAAACCATCCCTGCATCCCGGGTATGAAACCCACTGGATCATGGTATATTATCTTTTTGATATGCTGTTGGATTCAGTTAGGTAGTGTATTAGTCCATTCTCACATTGCTTATAAAGTTACACCTAAGACTGGGTGACTTATTAAAAAAAAAAAAAGGTTTAATTGACTGACAGTTCAGCATGGCTGGGGAGGCCTCAGGAACAATGATGGCAGAAGTGGAAACAAACACATCCTTCTTCACAAGATGGCAGCAAGGAAAGAAATGAATGCCCAGTGAAAGGGGAAGCCCCTTATAAAATCATCAGATCTCATGAGAAGTAACTCACTATCATAAGAACAGGATGGAGGAAACCACCCCCATGATTCAATTATCTCCACCTGGTCCCTCCCATGACAAGTAAATATTATGGAAACTATGATTCAAGATGAGATTTGGATTGGGACACAGCCAAACCATATGAGCAAGTGTTTTGTTGAGGAGTTTTGCATCTATTTCATCAGGGATATTGGTTTGCAGTTTTCTGTTTTCCTTATGCCCTTTCCCGGTTTTTGTATTAGAGTGACACTGCCTTCATAGAATGATTTAGGAAGAATTCCCTCTTTATCTTTTGAATACTTTCATTAGGATTGGCACCAGGTCTTCATTGGATTTCTGATAGAATTCAACTGTGAATCCCTCTAGTCTTGGACTTTTTATTGTTGACAATGTTTNCTATTGAGGTGATCATATGATTTTTGTTTTTAATTCTGCTTATTTGGTGTATCTTATTTATCGACTTGAGTATGTTAAACCATCCCTGCATCCCTGATATGAAACCCACTGGATCATGGTATATTATCTTTTTGATATGCTGTTGGATTCGATTAGGTAGTGTATTAGTCCATTCTCACATTGCTTATAAAGTTACACCTAAGACTGGGTGACTTATTAAAAAAAAAGATTCAATTGACTGACAGTTCAGCATGGCTGGGGAGGCCTCAGGAACAATGATGGCAGAAGTGGAAACAAACACATCCTTCTTCACAAGATGGCAGCAAGGAAAGAAATGAATGCCCAGTGAAAGGGGAAGCCCCTTATAAAATCATCAGATCTCATGAGAAGTAACTCACTATCATGAGAACAGGATGGAGGAAACCACCCCCATGATTCAATTATCTCCACCTGGTCCCTCCCATGACAAGTAAATATTATGGAAACTATGATTCAAGATGAGATTTGGATTGGGACACAGCCAAACCATATGAGCAAGTGTTTTGTTGAGGAGTTTTGCATCTATTTCATCAGGGATATTGGTTTGCAGTTTTCTGTTTTCCTTATGTCCTTTCCTGGTTTTTGTATTAGAGTGACACTGCCTTCATAGAATGATTTAGGAAGAATTCCCTCTTTATCTTTTGAATAGTTTCATTAGGATTGGCACCAGGTCTTCATTGGATTTCTGATGGAATTCAACTGTGAATCCCTCTAGTCTTGGACTTTTTATTGTTGACAATGTTTTTATTACTGTTTTATTATTGGTAATGTTATTATTGTTTTATTACTTGCCACTTGTTTTTGGTTTATTCAAAGTTTCTATTTCTTTCTGGTTTAATCTAGGATGGTTGTATATTTCCAGGGATTTATCTCTCAGCTCTAGGTTTTCTAGTTTGTGCATGCAAATATGTTCATAGCAGCCTTGAGTGATCTCTTGAATTTTTGTGATATCAATTGTAATGTATCTTATTTCATTTCTCATTAAGTTTATTTGGACCTTTTCTCTTCTTTTGTTGGTTAATCTCACTAATAGTCTATCAATTTTGTTTATCTTTTGAAAGAAACAAGTTTTTGTTTCATTTATCTTCTGTGTTTTTCTTGTTTCCATTTTATTTAGTTGTGCTCTGATCCTTGTTATTTATTTTCTTCTGCTGGTTTGGGGTTTCGTTTGTTCTTGTTTCTCTAGCTCCTTAAGGTGTGACCTTAGATTGTCTACTTGTGGACTTCAGCCTTTTTGATGTTGGCATTTAATACTATGAACTTTTCTCTTAGCACCACTTTTGCTGTATCCCAAAGGTTTTAGGTTGTGTCACCATTATGTATTTGTATAGTTTTGATGGCTTTTGGTGTTAATTTCCAGTTTATTCTGCTGTGGTCTAAAAGAGTGCTTGATATAATTTTGATTTTATTAAATTTATTGAGACTTGCTTTGTGACCTATCATATAGTCTATCTTGGAGAATGTTCTGTGTGCTGATGAAAAGAATGTATATTCTGCACTTGTTGGGCAGAATGTTCTATAAATATCTGATTTGTTCTAGGGTATAGTTTAAGTCCATTTTTTCTTTGTCGACTTTCTGTCTTGATGACCTGTGTAGTGCTGTCAGTGGAGTATTGAAGTCCTCCACTATTATAGTGTTGCCATCTATCATGTTTTTTAGGTCTAATAGTAATT
>NW_016108528.1:29265-31305 GCF_001604975.1 Cebus imitator
TAAGTTTGATGTAACTCATTATAATTTTTAAAATGAAAGCTCACTCTTTATATTACCTTAGCAGCGTGTCCCCCAGAAAGTGTCAGAGCCTTTACCTGGACCTTCCAATGATAAAGGAAACAGTGTAGTCAATGGAAAAAAAGAAGGTGAGAACTGTATTTTATTTAAAAAGTCATTTGATTGAATGATTGTTTAAAAATATGAGCACTAATATATTCTAATAGCTAAAGAAAATGTCTTATTAAGTGTATAATAAGTAGGAGTAACATGGTGATAAGTTGTGTCTCTAATCAGGGGTCAGCAGTTGATTCTATCAACAGTGCCACTAAAGGAGCTGAGCTATTAGATGCTCTAAGACCTGAGGGAAGTCAGGAAAGAGGGAAGAGAAAATGAACAAAAGAGGAAGAAAGGATGAGGAGGGCAGAGTGTACATGGAATAAATGAAAAAAAAAATATGCAGGTGTATGGAATGGAGGGTAGTGAAGTCAAATGATCTGTAGAAGGAAGAGCAGGGTGTTAGAAATAGGGAAGAAGATAAAATGAACTTACAGCACCAAAACTTCCAGAATCAGAACAACATTTTCCTACTCTTGCTGTCATCCTCACTACTGGGGAGGCATTAAGGATTGAGGTACCGCCCCACACAGACCTGTGTTTTTATTTACCATAGATGAACATCACCATAAGTGGTCAGCCATGTATGGCTATAATTTAGTGTTATAGAAAATGTAGTAACCTCATAGGATAGTATTATTTAGGCCAAATTAACGTAATTGAAGAGAATAGTGTTGGGTAATTTATGGAGAAGAAACTAATTAGAGAAGGTATAGCCTGATTAAAAGTTCATTGGCACCATCATGGCTTATAATGTAGTATTACATTCAGGAACATGATAGGAAAGGAATTGAGGCTAGGCTCCAAAAGGGCACTTAGGGTAAACAAATATGGAAGCACGTCTTTGTAGGACAGGGCATTTCAATACTCACGAATTGGTTGAGGAGCTTCTGGAAAATGCACATTCTGAATCAGCAAGTATGGGATTCTGCATTTCTCTTGTGTACTCAGGTGTTGTTGATGCTGGTCCTTGGACACAGCTCTGAATAGCAAGGGAATAGCCTCCTTTAGAGAAATCTGGAAAAAGAACCATTAGGCAGCAATTAAAAAAATAACAGAATCAAGGGAAAACATTAATTTCCTTTTATTTCTGAGCATGATTCTAGCCACAGGAGAGGGAGAATGAGGTGAGAAAAAGAGAAATATGTGTGTACTACTGCTGAATACAGAAAAAAAAAAAAAGTGGTTGCAATTATCCATAAAAAGTCGTTAGGAAGGGAAGCATCAGGATGTCAGATCTAAAGATTCCTTTTGCAAAGGAAAAGTGATTGTGAAAGGACAAGGAGAGAGGAGAGAAAGAAGTTTGCTGGAGGACTTGAGAGGTGAAGCCAAGGAAACATGAGACCTCACTTCCAGTTGCTTCCATATATGCCCAGTCTCACAATAGATGTATTGCTGTGGAGAATACTGGAGGCCCGAGGGAGTGCTAGCATGGGCATAAACCACAGCAGCTCACTTCTCTTCATAAGTGTCAGGACTCAGAGAGGGAAATTTCATTGACATGCGTGAATAAGGTGCGATTAAGTTGCATATAGATGCTTTGGCTAATTTTTTTTTTGAGACAGCAAGTTCTTTGATATGATTGCTGTTTCATATAACTTCTCTACAGAGTAAGATAATACATCAAACTTAGCTAATTTTAGAAGCAATCATATTATCAAGTTTATTCTGTGAATACAAAATCATCATTTTCAAGAAATACTGCACTGATTTTGAAATATAAAGTTTATTCATATTCAGCAAGTCTATGGTGATTCAGTGTTGTTTTTTTTTTTTTTATAAATATTTTGATGTTGAAAGCTTATTCTACATGGTTCATTTGGTGTGTTTCATGGACCGTGTTGCATGAGTGGATCAAGGAAGTCTAAGACAAGGCCAAACGAGGGGATGTGAGAAATGTAGGTGCTGCAGTAGTTCACGTGGTCA
>NW_016108528.1:37225-39157 GCF_001604975.1 Cebus imitator
AAAAAATGGGGTACACACTAATTAAGGTATAAAAAGTAATAATTTTGCAAATTATTAGTAGCTGCCTACTCAATTAGTGTGTGTTAAAAAGATACTGTTATGACGTATAGTAAAGTGTTACATTGTATATTTCTGCTATATTTTTAAATTGTGTTTTGTATCCATCAGTTTTGTTTATTTATGTTGGTGCAACAATTGGTGATTGACCCTGAGATTTTGTACGGCTTGAACCTGGTGATATCCAGTGTCTCCCCAAGTGGCTGGTTGAAGTTTTGGATAGTTAGAAGTAGTTCTTAAAGTAAATATTTCAGTAAACATTAAGCTTCATTTAAACTCTCCATATGTAAAATAAAAATCAATGTTATCCTCCTGTCACTTTTATAAAGATTGTAGTCTTTAACCAACTGTTCTACATAGTTCATTTTAACTCAACCTATGTATTTGTCAGCAGGACAAGACTCACTAGTGGCTTCAGAAGAAGAGCAAGAAAGGCTTGAAAGAAGTGAAAAGGAACCAGAGTTATAGAAACATTTTCATTTAAATTTCTTATTAATATTGGGCTTTTCTTTTGCTTTAGTAACAAAGCGTGGTCCAAATGACATGACCTTTTAGACTATACTTTTAGAATCCAATTGATCATAATTTTATATTTAATTTTTAAAACATTTTAACCATTTATGAACTTTAAGATAGTCTTACCACCTCTAGTAACTCAGAGTTATCTTTACCCTTGGAATTGAGGCAAGGAATTTCCAGAACTCTCTTGCTCTTTTATTTTTATAACTGTATTCATAATACAGAAGGTAACATGAAATACTGAGTCATATTACTAAGCAATAGAAATTAGGAACAATTTAACAATGTTGGCCACTGAGTTAAAGGAATCAACATTGTCAGTGATTTCAAATTTTGCAGTTTTATGTTGCTGGTCACCAGTGCTGAATTTAAAGATTTATTCTGCTTTGTGGTCTCCATTTGACTTCAGTGTCTGTATTCAGGGAGACAATAGTGTCATAAAAGTCAACCCAGTTGCCTATTAAGAGAATCATACCTTGCAGAATGGGACCTTTGGTGTCAGGGCACAAACAATAACTTTATTTCAACATAGATAAATAGTAAATATTACTAAAAATATTAAAATCCATCCACCACAATGAGTGGAAGTTAAAATATATTAGAAGTGGATATAAGCAGAAAATCTATCTAGACACATAATACTATCATAGTATATCATTTGGATTAGAATTTAAAATTCTACTTCTCTTTCTGATTGATGTTTATTTTGGCTCTTAATAACTTAGTGTTTGCCTAGTCTCCAGTTAATTTTCAGAAATATAAATGCACTGTAGGGGCTCACTATTTCTGGTATGCTGAAGTAAAATATTTTGAAGAGAAGAAGCCTTCATAATACTACATATTATCTGTGAATTCATTTCTGGTAGATTTAACACACGATGAATTAAGTTTACTCCAAACGAACACTGAGAATTTAGCTTGCTGGTTCATGTTTCTCTCCTACATTAAGCCAAAGCAAATTATTTTTTCACTTTTTAGATACAATACCATAATTTAAGACAGTTAAGAGTAGCAACACACAGATTCAGTTTCACAGTTAAATTTTAATTATTTTCTAATATTTCTTTGTTCATACTTGATTAAAGCTAATTTTAAACATCACCCTGGCTGGGCACAGAGGCTCACACCTGTAATCACAGCACTTTGGGAGACCAAGTCAGGCAGATCACGAGGCAGGAGTTCAACACCAGCCTAACCAACATAATAAAACCCCATCTCTACTAAAAATACAAAAAAAATTAGCCAGGTGTCGTGGCTCACATCTGTAAACCCAGCTACCCAGGAGGCTGAGGTAGGAGAATCACTTGAACCCAGGAGGTGGAGGTTTCAGTGAGCTGAGACTGCACCACTACACTC
>NW_016108529.1:0-3636 GCF_001604975.1 Cebus imitator
ACCTCTTTAGCTAATGGTTTTCCAGATGCTCCCTTGCACCTGTTTCCAGAGCAGGGTATCTGTATACTTGAGTTCCTTCTGAATCACCCAATGCTGGCTTTCTTTTCCTCAGTGCTTCCTTGGCTAATTTGTCTCTTTTCTCTCCCCTTTCCTAAAAGGATCTAGGAGAAACCAGATTAAATCCTAAATACTTTTCTCAATTTGCCCGTGTAGTGGTCAGGGGTCCCCCTGGCCTCCTTAATTTCATGGAAAAATCAGCTTGCAAATGGCAGATCATTAGAACATGAGGCATGCCAACTTATTTAACATGTATTCCGGGAGCCTTTAGTGTTAATAGCCAAAGACACAAGGGAAATGATCTATTTTTATGCCTGGGCTCAAAAGAGTAGGGACACCTGTATATCAATATGATGGGACAAAAAGGCTGTTATCTAATGCTAACAGACTGAGTGGGGGAAACACGGTAAGGCCTCTCTGTCTAGATTTTGCTTGGCCTATCTGAGCACACAGTCCTTCCTCCTGGGTATGGGGCATGACCCTCTGTGGAATGGGGGTCTCATGACTGATAGTCAAATGTGGTAGTTCAGATAATTTCTTTACCACCAGGTTTTTACACAGAAAGACTTGGGGGTGGGTATTCAGATTAATATTGTCAGCTTTTATGAACTGGCTTTGTGGGAAAGGCACTCTGGTTTCAAAACTTGCCTTCGAGATGAGGGATTCTGCTTTTTATGGCTAACCTCAGGGGAGAATGGGACTGAGAGACAGGATGGCAAGAGAAGGTCAGAGAGAAAATTCCTCTTTATGAAACTTCCCCAAGGAGTTGTTGCACGGTGCTGAAACTGGATTGTTGAATTGTCTTACACAAGCCATTGAACCAGTCTCCCAGCACTGAGAATAGGCCGGTCCAGTCAAACAGTTAACAGTTGTTTCTCATTTCAGGCAGTGAGTTTGTGGAGGGGCTTCTACCAGAGTTAGTCCTCTGTATGATTCATGCAATCTGATATTTAGTATGAGACATTTCTATGGGAACAATGATAAACAGAAGTTAATGGTTAGAACAGACTATAAACTCAGCTTTCCAGTCTAGAGGTCAGTCAGGTGAGATTTTTAGATGCTCTTCTTGAAGCATATTCAGATGAAGTGAGAGCAGATAGTAACAATCAGAGAGATTCTTCTTGGGGTGGAGTTTGCATCAGGTGGTCCTGTGAACTTTTTGACAAGCCTGTACTTCAACAAGCCTGAAGGCTACTCATATCTAACTTGCTATAGTCATTTTTCTCATAATGTATATCAAGTTTTCTAGTTTCAGCTTGCTGGGCCTTGGGGAATAGCACTTTTAGCTTTAGGGATGTTTCACTCAGTAAAAATGGGGGAAAAGTTTTAATCATTAGTTTGGAGACTTGTAGCCAGAAAAGAATTCAGGACTCATTTGAAATGGTAGGGAAATGATCTTAACTGAAAAACAGTGAACATAGCTATAATCTAGTAATAGGTATATTACAGCTTTTTAAAATTCTTTGAAACATAAATTTATTCTCTCCTGTTTCCCATTTTTATTAAAGGTGAATCACAGTAGGAGCAAATTATTTGCAAAATAAGTTTCACTCTTATTATACTTGGTCTGATTATTTGCACAAAGTGTAGCAAGTATAGTGATTGGTTGTATAGGCTCTTTTCAGTGGGCTTTGCTGGAACTATTTTATTATAAGTAACTCTAATTTGGATATTTAGAAGCTTCTCAAGGTTAAAAGGTCAATCTGAGGATTTATCTGTATATGTAGATATCTGTATGAATTGTGTGAATTCCTCTCTTCTCAAGGTCCCCAAATTACCTGAGGTTCTTGTGCCTGTCAGAAAGTGACATTCTTACTTTACCACAGGTTAGGAATCTTGTAAAGGAGCTGCTAGCCAAAGTATCAGTCCAGTGTTTTTAAGGGACTTTGTATCAGCTCTATAAAGTCAACCTAAGTATTGCAAACGGCCTGGTCATATCTGAAAATATGCCTTTCTAGCAAAGCCTTGGTAAAATCAGCAGTGTTTCCAGTTATGTCCTGTTACAAAAGTGAACAGATTCTTACTGAATTTACGCAAATAACTGTATTACCATGAGTTAAGATCACCCCCAAATAGTTTCTTGATTTTGGAGAAATCGGGCAGAGAGATAAAGAAATGCTTCATATTTGGCTCAAAAAAGTATACTTTACACAATGTATTCTTAGCTACATATAGCTAAAAAACAAAAATAAACAAAAATGTTTTCCTAACTCTGGAAAGGAAAACAGGAAAGGAAAGGAATCGGTAATGTTTCAAACCAAAAAAAAAAAAGGTCCCGAAAATCACTTTGTTCAGTCCCAAGTAATTAACCGTTGTTCTGCTGGATTTTGGGTTAACGATCCTCATGCCCACATTTGTTTTTCAATTGGAGCCCCTGAAATTCTTTTTCCTAATCTCATAGTATGATCTCTAAAGTTATCAGAAACTTCTGTTTAAGAGTGCTTGCCAGAGTCCTTACCATGTATTGAATAAAGAAGGAAATTTTGGACAGTCGCTGTTTACAAACTGCTTTTCGAGAACAGTCAAAGTCACACAAGAATTGTCAGTTAATGACAAGCGTCTTAGTGTAGCCATGGTGAAAGACACAATTGACAGGGAGATTCGGTTATTTCTGTTGCATATACATATGTAACATAATAATGACAATTATTATGGATAACATATCCTAAGACAGGTTAGAATTTTAGGAATCTCATACAATTTTGGGACATACATCCACAACGCATTTATGCAGATATAGCCCAAAGGAGTTTAAGCATGATTTCGTATTTGTCAATGTTTCCTGTATAATGTTAACAGACCAAATAATTTTATATGTCTCTCTTAGCATTCTGGGGCCCATAATATTTAAAAAGCTGACATGAGGTCAAAAGGGTGAATTCTGCTTTGAATGTATTTGGGGAAATTTTTTAAATATCAAAGGTTTGAAACTCTTGCTCACAATAGGAGCCCAGGTCACTGTAAAATGACGGTTATTTATTTAGCCAAAGTGATGAATTAAAGATTTTAAAAAGCAAAGAGACTTTACACTTCGATGTAGATGAGACTCAGTTTCCCAAACAATCAACAGAACTGATAAGGACACCAGGAGGCCAACTGAATCTGTCTCTCTCTCTCCCTCACTCCTCGTTTTTTCTGTAGTTTATGCAAATAGTAAACAAAAATATTTTACTAGCTATTATTAATATTATTTGGAAATTTTGTTTAAAAAAAGGAAACCAAATATTAACTTCACATTTGTGTATTCTTAGCTCCAAGGCTAATTTTCCTGAAATCCTGTAAATAAAGCCATTTAATTTCAGTTTGTTTGCCTGCAAGACAAGATTCTTGATAAACTTCTTTTTATAATCTTTTATAAATTCGTGTTGTCTTTTTTCATTTGCTCATACTTATTTAGTTTTATTTTTTAATTTAAAACAATTCCTAAAAACTTTAAAACTAGGCAACATTACATTTCCTCACAAAACTTACATTCCCATGCCTTTTTATGACCTTTTGTAAATTACAAAACTCATCTTGCTTTTTAAATATACCTTGTACATAAAATTCTTTCTCTTATATCCAGAAGTTTTAATTGTA
>NW_016108529.1:6376-10834 GCF_001604975.1 Cebus imitator
TCCACCTCCTGGGTTCATGGGATTCTCCTGCCTCAGCCTCCCAAGTAGTTGGGATTACTGGCGCACACCACCCCACCTGGCTAATTTTTTCTATTTTTAGTAGAGATGAGGTTTCATTGTATTAGCCAGACTGATCTTGAACTCCTGACCTTGTGATCCACCTGCCTCAGCCTCCCAAAGTGCTGGGATTACAGGCATGAGCCACCACACCCAGCCAACAGTGACATTCTTTACTTACCACAGGTTAGGAATTGTGTAAAGGAACTACTAGCCAAAGTACCAGTCCAGTCTTTTTATCAACTCTATAAAGTCAACCTAATTTTTGCAAAGCAGTCTGGTCATATCTGAAACTATGCCTTTCAATCAAAGCCTTGGTAAAATCAGCAGTGTTTCCAATTATGTCTGTTATGAAAGAGAACGGATTCTAACCGAACTTACATAATAACTGTATTACCATGAGGTAAGAATACTCACAAATAGTTTCTCAATTTTGGAGGACTCTGGCAGAGAGAAATAGAAATGTTTCAGATTTGGGTCACAAAAGTATACTTTTTCCAATGTTTTGTTAGCTATATGTAGCTTTTAAAAAAAGTATTTTTTGACTCTGGAAAGGAAAACATAAAAGGAACCAGAAGTGTTTCAAAAAAAAAGGTCATGAAAAAATCTTTAGTTTACTGTGACTTCAGTACCATGTAATTAACTGTTGTTCTGCTTGATAACTACTTTTTGAGAGTAATCAATGTAAAACAAGAATTCTCAGTTCATGACAAATGTTTTTGAATATCCCTGGTGAAAGGCACAATTGACAAGGAGATTTGCTTATTTCTGTGGCATACAACGGTTTAACATATTAATCATAATTATTATAGATAACATATCCCAAGACAAGTTAGAATTTTAGGAATCTCATACACTTTTGGGACATATATTCATAACAATCTTATACAGATATAACCCAAAGAAATTTAAGCATGGTTTCATATTTGTCAGTGTTTCCTGTATGATGTTAAGAGACCAAATAAGCCTAATATGTCTCTCTCAGACTTCCAGGGCATAAAATGTCCAAAAAGCTGGTATGAGGCCCAAAGAGTGAATTCCCAGTTTGCATGGATTTGGGGAAGTTTTTCTAATATCAAAGGTTTGAAATGCTTGCTCACAATAGGAGCCCAGATCACTGTAAAATAACAGTCATTTATTTAGCCAAAGTGATGAATTAAAGATTTTAAAAAGCAAAAAACCTTTACTCTTTGATAGAGATGAGGCTTGGTTTCCCAATCATCAGCACTGATAAGGAAAGCATGAGGTCAACTGATTCTGTCTCTCTCTCCCCCTCCCTCCTCTGTATGTTTTGTGTTTATGCAAAAGGTGAACAAAAATATTTTACTACCTATCCCCACATTTTATCTTCACATTACTGTATTCTTAACACCAAACTAATTTTCCTAAAATCTTTTGAATAAATACATTCAATTTTAGTTCATTTGACTACAGGTAAGATTTTTAATAAAGCTTTGTAAGTTTTTATTCTCTTTATTCACTTATTCATAGTTATTTAATTTTATTTTTTAATTTAAACAGTCCTTAAAAACTTTTCAACTGGGCAACTTTTCAACTGTCAATTCATCAAACCCATTCTCCATCCATTTTTGTTCCTTGCTGGTGAGTAGTTGTGATCCCTTGGAGGAAGAGAAGGTGTTCTGGTGTTTGGTGATTTCATCCATTTTTCAGTGGTTTCTTCCCATCTTCATGGATTCATCTACCTTTGGTCTTTGAAGTTGGTGACTTTTGTATGGGATCTCTGAGTGGACATCCTTTCTGTTGATGTTGAAGCTATTTCTTTCTGTTTTTTAGTTTTCCTTCTAACAGTCAGGTCTCTTTGCTGCAGGACTGCTTGAGGTCCATTCCAGACCCTGCTTACCTGGGAATCACCCACAGGGGCTGCAGAACAGTAAGGGTTGCTGCCTGTTCCTTCTTTTGGTGTCTTTGTCCCAGAAGGGTACCCACCAGATGTCAGCCAAAACTGTCCTTTATGAGGATCCTTTTTGGATATACCAGGGTGAAGGGGCCACTTGAGGAGGCAGTCTCTCCATTATCAGAGCTCAAGTACTGTGCTGGGAGCTTCCTTGTTCTCTTCAGAGCTGCTGGGCAAGGATGTTTAAGTCTGCTGCAGTGGAACTCACAACCACCCCTTTTCCCTGGTGCTCTGACTTGGGAAGGTGGGGCTTTATTTATAAGTCCCTGACAGGCTGCTGCCTTTTTTCAGAGATGCCCTGCCCAGCAAGGAGGGAGTCTAGTCACAGTCTGCCTGCAGAGGCATTGCTTAGCTGCCGCAGGCTCTGTCCAGCTGCTGTTTAATTGTCCTTGCCATTTTGTTACACAGGTAAGGTTAGAAATGCCTCGGTAATGGCGGACTTCCCTGGTAATGGTGGACTGCCTCAGTAATGATGGACTGCCTCAGTAATGGTGTAAGCTCTTCCCCCCACGGAGCTCAATTGTCCTGGGTCAAGCTGAAGCTGATGCACTGGCTGTGAAACTCTCAAGCCAGTGGGTTTCAGATTGCTGGTTTTGTGTAGGTGGGACCTGACAAGCCAGATCGCCTGGTTCCCTGCCTTCAGCCACCTCTTTTTCAGGGGAATGTGCAGCTCTGTCTCGCAGGTGTTCCAGGTGCCAGTTAAAACAGTTTCCCAGATTTGTGCGGGTCTTTGTGCTGGAAACCCTCAGCACTTGTTGGCCAGCAGGAATCTCCTGGTCCGTGGGCCATAAAGACTGCAGGGGAAGCAAAGTATCTGAACCGGAGTGAAAGAGTGGCTGGAAAAGCCCACAACGGCCTCCATTGGGTGGGGGGTCTCCGGTCCGCTGCACTTCTGAGGTGAGACAGTGCCCCACCCTGCCTCGGCTCACCCTCCTTGGGCCACACCCACTGTCTGACCAGTCCCATTGAGATACACCTGGTACCTCGGTTGGAAACATGGCGACCACTCATCCTCTGTGTCATTCTCGCTGGGAACTGCACTCCAGAGCTGTTCCTATTCAGCCATCTTGGTGGAGCTCAGCCTAAAAAGTATTATTTATATCTAGCAGTGGATATAAATAATGTCCACTGTGGAGAGAGAACATACTCCAAAATTTCAATCCTTGGAAATGTATGATGATTTGCTTTAAAGCCCCATATTTGTCATATTCTTGTTATTAGTCCTTTCAAAATAAGTGGTAAATTACCCTTTGAAGTAAGTTGCCGACATCTGATTAGGATGTGATTTCAGGCAAATGAACCCTGGATAATCTACAAAAACAAAAACCTTCTGGAGCCGATAATAACGTGATAAGTCCCTCACAGGAGAGACCAACCACAGAGGATTTCGCCTGTAGCAAAACAGCTAGTGCTCAAGAGAAAGAATGTGGGCAGTGCAGGATGCTCGAGAGAGCTTCCCTGAATAGTGCAAGTGGAAAGGGGAGGCCAGCGGCTGATCAAGGAGGCCATGGAAACGTCTATTTTTCCTTTTAGGTCCAATGTTGAGTAACAGTGCTGGGCCATTGTACCTCCAGAGCTCTCCTTCTAATAGACAGGATTTATGTCAAATGACTCACCTTATCAGGATTAGTTCTCATTTTTGAATTTTAGAATAGTCTCTTAAAAGTATTTCAGAAAGAATGAAAAAGTTTGCTTCCAAAAGAGACTAAGAAAATCTATCACAGTGGAGAGAGATCCAAGATGACCGATTACTAGCAGTTCAGGACTGTAGCTCCCAGTGAAAGCGCAGAGGATTAGAGGACGCCACACTTTCAGATGAATTTTTGTTGCTCGCGGACCAGGAGATTCCCAGCGGAGGAGCCCCATGGATCACCAGCATGACTCTCGTCGCCAGCATGGCGGTTTTGCCAGTGCCCCGGTACTGTGGTTCTCACTGTAGAGTAAACAGGACTGGGTGCCCTTTTGGTCGACGTTTGGAGCTCCGGGAAGGCAGAGTCGCTCATTCAGCTGATTGAAAAAGGGACTCAAGAGGGAAGCCAGACCGGAGATTCCTGGGAAGAAAAGCACCAAGAATCTTAATGCCACTGTTTTAGCCAGTACAGTGGGTTGCTCAGATTTCGGTGCTGGGAATCAGCAAGTTGGATGTCCACTAAGAGACCTAATTTGAAAGTCGGTAATTACAAAGATGACAGGTGGATAAATTTACAATGACTGGAAGAAACCAGCTTAAAAAGGCTGAGAATACTCAAAATCAGAATGCCTCTCCCTTTACAGGGGATCACAGTTCCTCATCAACAAGGGAACAAGGCCTGATGGAGAATGAGTGCATTCCAATAACAGAATTAGGCTTCAGAAGGTGGATAATAAGAAACTTCTGTGAGTTAAAAGAACATGTTCTAGCCCAATGTAAAGAAACTAAGAAAGTTGAAAAAAGGTTTGATGAAATCCTAACGAGAATAGACAATTTAGAGAGGAATATAAGTGAA
>NW_016108529.1:11944-26091 GCF_001604975.1 Cebus imitator
AAAAACAACAGGAGTTGTAACTTTTGTCTCTGACAAAATAGACTTTAATAGTAACAAAGACTAAAAGAAACAAATAAGGACATTACATAATGGTAAAAGGATCAATATAACAACAGGAGTCAATGATCATAAATATATATGCACCCAATATAAGAGCACCTAGATACATAAGTTCTTAATCACTTATAAAGAGACTTGGACTCCCGCACAATAATAGTGGGAGACTTTGACACCACATTGTTAATATTCGACGGATCAATGAGATAGAAAATTAACAGGGACATTTATGATTTGAACTCAGACCTGGAACAAGTAAACTCAGTGAATATTTATAGAATTCTTCACCCCAGGTCCACAGAACATACATTTTTTTTCAGTACACATTACACCTATTTTGAAAGTGACCACATAAATGGAAGTAAATCACTCTTCAGCATTTGCATAGCATTTCACAGATTTAAATGAAATATTGGTTGGCTATTTGTTTGCTATTTTCTTCCCTTATTCCTTCCTGTCTCCGCTGTTAAGTACAATTATCGGCATAAAAGAGGTTTTTAATACCTATTTTTAGATTGCATTCTAGCCTGGGCAATAGAGCAAGACTCCTGTTCCCTCTCCCCCTTTCTCTTTCTTTCTTTCTAAAAAAAAGAAAAAAAGAAAAAAGAAAATCTATCACAAAAGTAACTGCAATAAATGTCCCTGTGTGGTGCTTTGAGACTGTATTGTACATCCCTAACCCAATTGTAGAAGCTGAAGCCTCTTTTCAGAGCTGTGTGCATTTGCAGAGAGAAAAAACTATGGAGCTGTTTGGAAAACACTGCATTTCACTCGGAAACTTTATTTCTATTATGCTTATTGGTGCTGCATGAACTTCTCAGAAGCTTTCCATGGGACATACAACCGTTCTACCTACAAATGTTAATTCTTGCATACTGTTCTTAAGCACATAGTATCGTGAGTAGTCATTTTTGTAAACATTGAATGATCAGGACTTTCTTGTTTTGTTTTGAGTTTGTAAATTCATAAAGACTGGAATGGGAAATGAATACATCTGATTATTCATCTATGTGGCCAAAAGCAGGTAAAGGCCACTGAGTGAGCATGAGTGGTCTAATGGTGCATTTCGCTGAAAGAAAGAAATGAAGCAAATGGCATATGCATCATGTAAATAACAAATTATAAGTGTCATACCAAGAAAAATAGTAGTAGGAGATAAGGTATACCCTTATTAAATTTTGTCAACATGACCCATATCAAGGAATTTCCATCGAAATACATGACTGAGGATTTGAAGATATGATAGAAATGCCTATATTGATTTTTTTAAACATTATTCAAATTTCCCAGTAACTGAAGGTAGTATTCTAACTCATTCTGATTCATCTGATTCTACTATTTTCCAATTATAATCTTTAAAAAAAATCAAAATAAAACTTCATGACCTTCAGCTCTACATCACTGAGAAGATGGGAGCATCCAATGAGAGTAGCTGAAATCCCACTCTATATTGGATCACTGGAAGGACGCAGCCACTGAACCACAGCCATTGTTTTTACATGGGCTAAGGGACCCAGCCAAAAAAAGTGTCTTTCTGGGTGTCCTTCCTTGAAAACTGAGGAGGATGTTTGTGTGTACATTCTTGTCGGGAGTTTCTTTTTCCTGATCGTTTGGCCACAATCTTGGTAGTTGAAAAGTATGAATTCATACATATGAGTGGAAATGTTTCCGGCCTACTCCAGCAATAAGAGAACAATGGATTCAAATGGAAATCGAGAGATAAAAAATGATTCTCCCTTTCCCATCCCCAATTTTGTCCTCAAGTGACTTGAATGCTCAGGTACTAAAATGCTTTTTTCACCTCCAAGCACAGGTGCCTGACAAAACAAAACCACCACATTGATGTGGCAGGATAAGAGTCCCATCCCAGTACAGTGAAATTGGTCCTCATTATTGACCCATCACAGCCTTTCTCCTTAATTGTGGTCCTCACTTTTGGATAAGTGGGGAACAAATACATGGCGGGGAGAATGAAGCTTGAAAAAGTAGCATTTATTCATTCACCTTATTATGAAGGACTTCAGTCAAACATCTAGGGTCATAGGCCAAATGGGCTGGTACCTGACTAGGGTGTTAGTGGAGCAGAAAAGTGTCTTGAATCCTCTTCACCCGGATCATCAATGCAATCTGTGCCATGCAGCATCTATCTGAGGTGTGTGACAGTACGGGCCTGCTACTGCTTCCAAGATTCTTCTGAAATCCTGAAATACGTCCATTATTTAACTAACTCTGCTCCCAAGATCTACAAAGAGGCACTGGTGAACGGCATGAGCTTTGCGGGGTGGACATAATTCAAGGACATCTGGTGGACATGATGCTTGCTGAGGTATTTTGTCATGCATCAGAGGGAATTTTGTATTAAGGAGGAATAAGGTACATAATTACTGTTGTACAAAAAGGCTGTGCTCTAATGCTAATAGACTGAGTGGGGGAAACCCGGCAAGGCCTGTCTGTCTACACTCTGCTTGACCTCTCTGAGCACACAGTCCTTCCTCCTGGGTATGGGGCAGGACGCTCTCCGAAATGGGAGTCTCATGAGCAACAGTCAAATGAGGTAGGTCACATAATTGCTTTACCACCAGTTTTTTACACAGAAAGACTTGGGGAGTGGTGAATCAGATTAATGCTTTTAGCTTTTATGAGATGGCTTTGTGGGATAAGGGGCTCTGGTTTCTATGACTTCCCTTGGGCAAGAGGGTTTCTGCTTTCTCTGGCTATCCTCAGGGAAGAATGAGGCTGAGAGAAAGGAGGGCAGGAGAAGGTCAGAGAGAAACTTGTGCTTCCAAGGCTACTTCTTCTGGGGTTTTCATTTTGGGCTATTGTTTTCTGAGCTGCAACAAAATTCCTCGGTATGAAACTTCCCCAAGAAGTTTCACAGTGCAGAAACTGGGTTGTTGGATTGTCGTATACAAGCCATTGAACCAGTCTCCCAGGACTGAGAATAGGCTGGTCCAGTCAAACAGTTAACAGTCGTTTCTCCTTTCAGACCGTGAGTTTGTGGAGGGGCTTCTGCCAGAGTTAGTCCTCTGTATGATTTGTGCAATTGGTATTTAGTAGGAGGCATTTTAATGCGAGCAATGACAACCACGACAACGGTTAGAACAGACTAAAAACTTAGCTTTTGAGTTCAGGGGCCGTCAGTTGAGAAGATTTTAGATGCTGGGTTGGAAGCACGTTCGGATGAAATGAGAGCAGATAGTGACAATCCGACGGATTTTTCTTGGTGTGGACTCTGCATCAGGTGATCCAGTGAACTTTTTGATGAGTCTGTACCTCAATAAGCCTGACGGCTGTTCATATCTAACTTGCTATAGTCATTTCTCTCAAAGTGTGTATCAGGATTTCTAGTTTCAGCTTGCATGGCCTTGGGGAAAAGCTCTTTTAATTTTAGTGATTTTTAACTCAGTGAAAATTGGAGAAAAGATTGAATCATTAGTTTGGAGACTTGTATCCAGAAAAGAATTCAGCATTCCTTCCATATAGTAGGGAAAAAATAGAAACTGAAAAACAGTGAACATGGCCAGAATCTACTAACAGGTATTTTACAGTGTTCTGTATTTTTTGAAACATAAATTTCTTCTCTCCAGTTTCCCATTTCTATTAAAGACGAATCACAGTAGGACCAATTTATATGCAAAATACGTTTCACTCTTACTATACTTTGCCTGATTATTTGCATAAAGCGTAGCAAGACTAGTGATTGGTTGGTTGGGCCCGTTTCAGTCAGCTTTGCTGGAACTGTTTTTTATAAGGAATTTTAGATTGGCCTTTTAGAAGCTGCTCAAGTTTAAAAAGGCAGTCTGAGGATTTCTCCATATGGGTAGACATTTGTATGAATTGTGTGAATTGCTCTCTTTTCAAGGTCCCCAAATTACCTGAGGTTCTTGGGCCTGTCAGAAAGTGACATTCTTACCTTACCACAGGTTAGGATTCTTGTAAAGGAACTGCTAGCCAAAGCATCAGTCCAGCATTTTAAGGGACTTTTAATCAGTTCTATGAAGTCAACCTAAATTTTGCAAAGCAGTCTAGTCACACTGGAAAATATGCCTTTCTAGCAAAGCCTTGGTAAAATCAGCAGTGTTTCCAGTGTTACAAAAGAGAACAGATTCTTACTGAACTTACACAAATAACTGTATTGCCATGAGTTAACAATACCCACAAATAGTTTCTCAGTTTTGGAGAAATCAGGCGGGGAAATATAGACATGCTTCAGATTTGGCTCACAAAATTATACTTTACAAAATGTGTTGATTGTTATATATAGCTGAGAAACAAAAACAAACAAACAAAAAAGTTTTCCTAACCCTGGAAAGGAAAACAGGAAAGGAATCAGTGACATTTAAAACTACAGAAAAAAACAGTTCACAAAAACCTCTTTAGCTCTCTCTTTGTTCAGTTCCATGTAATTAACTATTGTTCTGCTGGATGTTGGATAGGCAATCCTCATACCCACATTTGTTTTCTAATTGTAGCCCCTGAAATTCTTTTTCCTAGTCTAATAGTATGATCTCTAAAGTTATCAGAAACCTCTATTTAAGAGTGCTTGCCAGAGTCCTTACCTTGAATTGTTTTAAGAAGAAAATTTTGGACAGTCGCTGCTTGTAAACTAGTTTTTGAGAAAAGTCAAAGTAAAAGAAGAATTGTCAGTTTGTGACAAAAGTCTTAGAGTGCCCATGGTGGAAGACACAATTGGCAGAGAGATTGGTTATTTCTGTGGCATACAAATATTTAGCATAATAATCATAATTATTATGAATAACATATCCTAAGAAGGATTAGAATCTTAGGAATCTCATACAATTTCGGGACATATATTCATAACACATTTATGCAGATATAACCCAAAGAAGTTTAAGCACTATTTCATATTTGTCAGTGTTTCCTGTATAATGTTAACAGACCAAATAATGTTAATATGTCTCTCTTGATCTTCCAAGGCCCATAATATCCAAAATGCTGGTATGAGGTCAAAAGAATGAATTCTGAATTTGAATGTATTGGGGGACGTTTTTCAGATATCAAGGTGTGAAACACTTGCTCACAATAGGAGCCCAGGTCACTGTAAAATGACATTTATTTAGCCAAAGTGATGAATTAAAGATTTTTGAAAGCAAAAAACCTTTAATTTTAGATGGAGGTGAGACTCGGATTCCCCAACAATCATCAGAATTGATAAGGACACCAGGAGGCCAACTGAATCTGACTTGTTCTCTCCCTCATTGCTCTCTTCCTCTGTAGTTTATGCAAACGGTAAAAAAAATTTTTTTTACTAGCTATTATTAATGTTATTTAGAAATCTTGTTAAAAAGATAAAACCAAATTTTACCTTCACATTTTGCGTATTCTTAACTCCAAAGCTAATTTTCCTAAGGTTCTGTAAATAAATCCATTTAATTTTAGTTTGTTTGCCCACAAGGTAAGATTTTTAATAAACATTTTATAATCTTTTATAAATTTGTATTGTCTTTTTTCATTTTTTATACTTATTTTATTTTATTTTTTAATTTAAAATAATTCTTAAAAACCTTGAAACTAGGCAACATTACATTTCCTCACAAAACCTACATTCCCATGCCATTTTATGACCGTTTGTAAATTGAAAAACTCATCTTGCTTTTTAAATATACCTTGTACATAACATTCTTTCTCTTATATCCAGAAGTTTTAATTGTACATGTTAACTGTAATGGTAACTTGCAGTAAGCCTTATTATTTGTTGAATAACATAGAAGGTATGTTATTTTNACCTTGTACATAAAATTCTTTCTCTTATATCCAGAAGTTTTAATTGTACATGTTAACTGTAATGGTAACTTGCAGTAAGCCTTATTATTTGTTGAATAACATAGAAGATACAGTGCCCAGGACAAAGGGCAATGCCTGGAGTCAGGTCTCCTCACGGACCTGTAGCAGTTTAAATTTAAAGACATAAGTTCCAAGACAAGCCAGTATCAAAAGCATTACAGAAGTAATGGTTTTATGACCTGGAAACATCTAGTGGAGACAGTATCTGACCAGTAGACTCAGAAGAGCTGTCTAAATTAAGTTTCAAAGACATTTTTCTTTTGGTTTACCAATACTTTTACAAGTATTTGTATTTAGCAAAGATTATTGAGGTCCCGTGAACTTGAAAAGTTTTTGGGCTAGTTATTTAATATATGAGTACTCATTCATGTTTAACTTGATACCATGGGTAGACAATAAATAAACATCTCTACAGACATATACATATATGGAAGCATAACATATAACATTTACTTGTACATATGTATCTAGAAGTCTATATTAGCTCGATTTCAAACTGCTGATAAAGACATACCCAACAGGGCAATTAACCAAATAAAGAGGTTTAATGGATTTACAATCCCACATAGTTGAGGAGGCCTCACAATCATGTCAGAAGGTGAAAGGCACATCTCACATGTTGGCAGACAAGAGAAGAGAGCTTGTGTAGGCAAACTGTCATTTTTAAAATCATCAGATCTCGTGAGACTTATTCACTATCACAAGAACAGCATGGGACAGAGTAGACACCATGATTCAATTACCTACCACCAGGTCCTTCCCATGACATGTGGTAATTGTGGGAGTTACAAAGCAAGACGAGATTATGGTGGAGACACAGCAAAACCATATCAAAGCTAAAGAGGTCGAGGGGTATAATGTAAGAGAGAGTACAGCTTATGACTTGAGAGAAATCTGTCCACTTGCTGCTTTTGGGGTTCCATGAGGAAAAATTGATGTTTTTACCCACAAAAAGAGTGTGTGGAGCTTTTTCTGATTTCCTTAAGGGATCTCAGGCTGTTGCAAAAGAAAAAATGGTTTTAGGCTCTCTCACATGGCATTGGGGATTGCCACTGAAAGGAGGGACAGAGAGAAGTAAATGGAGAGATAGACTAAGGGAGCACATATGCTTAACGGAGATTCAAGAAGAGAGGAATTCAGTGGTCTGAGAACTGTTTACAGAGAACAGAGGCTTTAAATGTCTCTCTCTCTCTCTCTTTCTCTCTCTCTAAGTATAAATATATAAATGTGTGTGTGTGTGTGTGTGTGTGTGCGCGTGTGTGTGTCCTAAGTATTCGTATAACCTGAGTTGACTTTTGACTATCGAGCTCTTGAAATATCCTTGGAAATTTCTTCATGTTAGATTTTAACCAAGACAAACAGCTGATATTTCTTGGGTTTGCCTCTTTCTTCTTTGTCTTGTTTGCTGTAAAGTAAAGGTACCTTTCCAGTTCAGGTTAACCAAGAATATGACTCAACCAAGGATGCACGAGGTGTCTGCAAAAAGTTGAAAAGTACATTTCATAAGGTGCAGAAATGCCCCAAACCCCAGACACAGCTCAAAGAGAAAAGAAAGTTTTGCTAGCCATTAACAAGATACAACTCACATGTTTGTTCCACCAAATTTTCGGGGGTCTTAGATTGTCAGCTATGTATACACAATGACCAAAGGGCCTCATGTGCCTCCATCACACATGAAAGAAGACAGGGAATAAAAATCCAAGGAAGCGAAATGGGTCAATAAGAAATAGGTACTCCCCAAATGTCACACAAATATCCAACCGAGAGGGGATGGTTTCCTGACCAGGAATGCAACTCATGACGTCGAGGTGAAAGCACAGAATTTGAAGTCTCAGGCCACAAGGTAGAGTGACCTTCACTGTTATTCCTACAGGGGCAGTTTGAGCAGACACAGGAGTTTATCTATGTTTTCATCATATTTTTTGCTCTTCACTTTTGTCAAGCAAAGTTTTAAGGCTAGCCGTGACACCATCCTGTGTCTTTTCATACATTTAACCTTTATATCAAGCGGTTAGAATAAGAAAACTCTAAAATCCTTTAAATAAAATTTAGGAGGCCAATTTCAAGGATCGGTCTTTTGGCCATTGGCAATCAGAATTCTCAATAGTGTAGTGAAGTTCAGTAGCAACTGCCCTCTTCAGAGAAGGAGTAATCCCAAAGATGCCCCCCGTTCCCAGACATAGGCTAAGATAACAAATGACTCCTGGGATTGCAATTTGCCAGCTCATGCTAGCTAGACAGCGGTCCCCAACCTTTGTGGCACCATAGACCGGTTTCATGGAAGACAAGTTTTTCATGGAACAGCACTGGGGGTATGGTTTTGGGAGGACTCAAGTGCATTACACTTATCATGCACTTTATTTCTATTTTTATTCTATTGTAATATGTAATGAAATAATTTTACAACTCACCATAATGTAGAATCAGTGGGAGCCCTGAGCTTGCTTTCCTGAAACTAGTTGGTCCAATATGGGGGTGATGGGAGACAATGACAGATCATCAGGCATTAGATTCTTATAAGGAGTGGTATGCACCCTAAATCCCTCTGTAACCAATACATCTATTAGACTCCTGACCCCTCATCTCTCTCCTACTTGAAGATGGGTTCTTTACTGGGGTACTCAAGTTAAATTACATTCGTTACGGTGGGCTCTAACCAAAACGTCTAGCATGCATTGTGGGTACCAACGGGAAATTCAGACACAGAGACATGTGTACAAGGAAGGAAATGTGAAGTGGCATTGGGAGAAGTGGGTCATCCTCAAGCCAAGGAAAGATCCCTGGAAGAGATCCTTCCCTCTTACTCCTCAGAAGTAACCAACCCAGCTGGCTAAAGAGGTGAGGCATGTAGCTCATGGATCCAATAAACCATCTCGGCAGAAGTTGGGAATTGACATTTGGGTATTCAAGGAAGATCTTGTCTGATGGCCTGGACTCATGTGAATTCCATGGGAAGCCAAAAAGTTTTTGAGAATTTTATACCAGAAAAAATGTTGTGAGAATGAACTGAATGGGACAAAGATGGCTGAAATGGAAAGAAGCTGTTAGAGTTCCTGGATTGTATAGGCAAGGAAGGGGCTGACTGAGGTACCCAGCTGTGACCATTTCCTCATATTCGAGAAGAGGAGGAAGGACTCCAAAGTTGGGTCAAAGGTTGGCACGGCCGTCACCTCCCCCCGAGAACCAGGGGCACAGTACTAGGGGGCTGGGCCATCTCTCTCGGTCCCAGAAACGGATGTCACCTCCTGAGTTCCAGGCATTTGTCCCACCTCCTCGGTTTCAGAGGGATGGGCTGCAGCAGCCCAGGCTGGGGTGAGAGCCTTCACTCAGCTGCCCAGGACTTAGGGTGTGAAGCTGTTACCCCATTGGGCCTCAAGGACAGAGCATTGAGCCCAAGTAGAATCTTTTCTTTCCACAGAATCTGACGGAGTTTGCCCCACTATGTTTCAAACTTGCCTAGGGCTCACGAAGTCAAGTACTTTTGCTGAGTTCCTGCTTTTGGTATGATAAGCCCTATCCGGTGCCAGTCCCACAGCTGTATTTCAGAAGCAGATAACTTGTCTAGCTTCACAGGTGCAGTGGCGGAGAGAATTCCCACCTCAGCATGACTCAGACCTGAAGACTCACCCATTCCAGATGGAGAAGATTTTCAGGTGAGATTTCGGATAATTGATTTTGGAGTGAGTTAAGCCTTCGGGGAGGTTGTGAGGAAATGAATGTGTTTTCTATGTGAGGACCTTAATTTGTGCTGTGGAGTGGATGCAGGAGAAGCACTGTTATGGATGGAGTTTTGTCCCCGCAAACTTCACATGTAGAAGTCCTGGCTCCCAGTGTTTTAGAATGTGACCTTATTTGAAGAGAGTCTCTACACAGGTCATCTGGCTAAAGCGAAGTTATGAGGGTAGACCTAACCAAGGAGATTGGCCTCCTTACAAAAATGTGACAATTGGTATCCAGAACTGTGAGATAAAAAATAAACAGTGTTTCTTGGACACAGGGAGAGGAATACCACACACCGGTGCCTGTCGGGGGCTAGGGGGCTAGGGAAGGGAGAGCATTAGGAGAAATACCTAATGTAGAGGACGGGGTGATGGATGCAGCCACCACCATGGCACATGTATAACTATGTAAGAAATCTGCACATTCTGCACATGTACCCCAGAACCTCAAGTATAACTTTAAGAAATAAGAAAATAAATAGCGTTTAAGTCAGCCAGTCTCTGGAATATTTTCGCATCGGCCCTAGAAAACTAATAGAACATCTCCATCAACGGCATTAAAAGCATACAAACCAATCGAAGAACCAACGAAGCACAACCATCCAATCACAGGTTTCCCCTTCAACTCCAACTGAACATCCCTGGACAACTCACTCTTACTAGTTCAGACCAGGACACCTGATCCCACTTTGGGCTGTGGCTCCTGGGCTGCAGGTGCCTCACTGGCTGAAAGGGATCCGAGTGGAGCTTCTGCTGCTCCATCAGACAACATTCCATCATCCCCATGATGCGTAGAGGCCAGTCATGAAGGTTTTCACAAACAAAAGATTCTAGCCTGAAGAAGAGCAGAATCAGAGAAATCTAAACAAGTGAGATTCCAATTCTAGGGAGCCTAGAATAGGAATTGATCCTTACACTTTTGTAGTTTTTTCTGTGCAGTGTTTGGATCATTGCTTCTCTTTTGAAATGGACTCCATGGTACAGGAATGCTGACAAAAAGATTGATTGGACTATACTGCTCTGATTCATACTATTTTTCCTACATTGATATTTCTTATTTGTTATTTAAGCAGTAAAGCCATTTTCCTTACTTTGTGTTTTCAGTAAGCCACAGCAAGACATCAGGATTGCTCACTAAGTTCCCCTGCTTCTCAATCACCCACTGAAATGCTGTATCAAAGGCGTGAGCCTCCTCTTCCGATCATCCCATCAAACTACCCTTTTGCTCTTTCTTCCTATAATTCATCGGCATCAGTCCCCTTGAACTCCCACTCTCCACAGCCCAACCAGGGTTCATTGTGGGCCCTGTGTTACTAATGCTCCTCTTTGATTTCTGAATTTACAGATAGAAGCCACACACTCCAGGGTAAAATATCGCAGTGGATTTGGTTTCTGAAAAAGACTTATCAAATTACTCAGTGGATATGCAAGGATAACTTTCGAAATTTATTTCTATGTCCTACTTGACAGAAAAATTGTCACTTTAAAGCAAAACAATTAGCATAATGAGAATTAAGTTACTGAGTGAGATGTGGTGTTTTGGATCAGGTACACAGCTCTGTCTCTGGAAAACAACAGGGATCTGCAAAGCATCTTTGGTTTTCAAATTGTTGTTTTGCACAGGTAGGAACACTTGTCGGCATCTTGCAGAGGGATTTCATTGCGGCTGATTTTGTGGTGGTGTTTCTTGGTCTCCTAACGAGGTGAGCATTTTTCTTCAACTATTTTCATAACACGTTTCTAATAGTCTGGAAAAACAGAAAACAACAAATCCCGATGAGAGGACTTCTTGATTCTACATCCTTTCTCTTTGGATCCCAAGTGGAGCTCTGGAGATGACCTTCTACCCCTTCCCATCTGCACTACTCAGGGAAGCTCTGGCTTCTATCCTGCTCTGCGCTCATTTCCATCTTGACCAAGCGGTCCTTCCCTCAAAGGTAGAATAATCTATGTGGCTATGTGTTGGGTCCCTCTGGGGTGGTTATTTCCCACTTCTGAGGGACTCAAGAAAATTTTGATTTTCGTGATTTACCAGCTTTTGTTTCATGGTTTGACTGAGAGTACCATCCTTTACAGGTTTCTACATATAAAGGAGAAGGGTTGTTTATGAGTTGTTTCAAAATTTGTGGGAATCATTTGACAGAAATGATCACATATTGAGCTTCAAGGCACAAAATAACAAATTCCTATGGGTGGCAATCCCAGAGTAGATTTTCTTGTCCCCATGCTCGGATGGCTGGAAATCTATTTAAAAGAAAAGCAACGAGAAAGCCACCAGCTGCTCTGAAATTCTGCAATACACTTATAGAAGAAAATGCTAAATATACAAAGACTTGGGACCCAGAAGAAAGCACAATGAAAAGCAGCCTATACTAACATTAACATGAATAAGCAAATCTCCGGAGGAAATAAGTGTCATCTTACTTCTCCTGAAGGCTGACCATGCTCTGCATAACTTGATGCCAGGGGCAAGGAACATAGAATACCCCTAGCTTTGGATTCATATCCTTAAATGACCGTGGTTACAAACACTGAAAAGAAAAATGTCAGGTAAAGAATCACACCCCTGTGCCTTGAAACACCAGGGTGAATATCACAGGAAGGCTGTTGTGGGTACAGCCTCGGTCACGCCCCACACGTTGGGACAATGACTGTTGCTCACTGCCTGCACCACTGAATACTAGGGCATGAGCTGTTTGCCTGGACTCTCCCTGAGCCCACGGACACAAACCTGGAACTAACGAAGGTTTCTGTTCAAAAAGAAATGAAAAGATTATTGTCAGGGCAAAAAAAAGAATGAACTGCAATAGTGATGTCAGAGTTGAGGCAGCGGGAAAATGAGTGGATTCTTGAAAATTTTGTTTAGCTATATGTACACTGTAACTGGGCCTCACTTGCTTATTTACTTGGATTCGTGTTGGGAGAAATGTTGAAAACGTTTGGGGGGGTTACCTTGGTTCTTCTATCAACGTATTCACTTTTTCTGTTGCTGTAGGGCATATACTGAAGTTCTGGAAAATTCCACCATTCAGTCGCAGGAGAATGAGAGTGAAAAGGGTAAAGATCAGTACATTGATAACATCACCGTAAAGATAACCTAGAAAGAAAACTAATAAAAATGACCATTTAGGAAACTGAGGAAATGAAGCAGGATCGAGGAAAAACCCACTACTTTTCCTTGGAGCAAATGGCACTACAGATATATCGGAGTTGACAATGTCTAGTACTGAGGGAGAAATGCTTGAAAAATCGCAGGACGCCACATGCCACATGCCCCCCCCCCCCACCAACCCGAATTCGAAAGAACGCCATCCACCCCAACCGCCGCTGCCCCCCGCCCCTTGGGGAGCCACTGGTCTTTCCGTGGTGCTCAGGGGCTCCTGAGGTAGCTCACTTGCTCCTGGTGTACCTGAGAACAGCCTTCGTGCCCTCGGACTCGGCGAGCCTGCCCATCTCCCCCGGCAGCAGCAGGCGCACGGCGATCCGGATCTCCCAGGCGGTGATGGTCACGTGCTTGGCGGAGCGGGCCAGGCGACCTGCCTCGGAGGCGACGCTGTCCAGTATGTCATGAACCATAGAATCCATGACACTCACGGCCTCCCGGGAAAGGCTGAGGCCCTGGTGAACCTGCTTCAGCACCAGGCGGAAATAGGTGGCGAAGCTGTCCCCGCGGCAGTTGGCTTGGCACCGGCGGGCCCCTCGGCGCCCTCGCTTCCTCTGCTTGCTCTTCTTCTGGGCCGTTGTGGAGTTGGCCTCTTTGGGCTCCTGGGTGATCACTTGTTCCTCAGAGGTCGTCTCAGAGGAAGTTCTAGCCATGGCGGAGGCAGCGGCCATTAGATGGCAAGAAGAGGCGATGGTGGTTGTGGACGGGGACAGACAATGGCGATTGTGAAGCGGGGACGCTTGGGTACGCAGCATGGCTCCACCTCACGGGCCAACTTGACATGTGATTGGATCAAGTGAATGAAGTCACAGAGGGACCCTGTCAGCAAACCTCCCTGCATCGAAGGTGACTGGATGGTCCCGTTGCTTGGCATCTCGTCAACCAATCACAGGGGGCGTCTGCCGGCCTAGGCGCCCCCTGTGGCCTACGTCGGAGGCAGTTACACAGATGCCTCACAGGGCAAAAGCGCATCAGCCCTCCTGAGCTGATATATGACACACCCTGTGCACTTTGAAGGGTGTCACTGAAAACTCCCAAAGTTCAGCAATTTCAGCTCATGCTCCTTGAAGAGAGACAGGCCTCCTGAGCCCAAGGCCATTATGCCGATGCCAGAGGAATGACTGTATCCACGTGTGGACCGTTTCTCACCCATCGCACAATCTACCGTTATCCCTGGCTAAGCCACTCCGGCTTTAGCAGGAACTCCCCGATATGGCCGCCAAAGGCTCCTGGGCATAAAAGGACCTGCCGGTCTCGCTGCTGTCTTCAGTTCTGATCAACATCTTCAGTGAATCGGGAGAACGAGAAATGGCCATACCACAGCCTCCAAGCCGAGAATAGAAACGGAAAGGTGCTTTTATTTAAAACATATAACGACACTTAACATTGACCAGATTTAAACC
>NW_016108530.1:0-1259 GCF_001604975.1 Cebus imitator
GCACCGGCCGTGTGCCAGGCATTGTGCTAAACATGTCACCGCAATTGTGACGTCTGGTTCTCACTGTGGGAAGGGGGCCTGTCCGAAGTCCCATGCTGAGGGCAGGAAAGCGCCTGATGCCTGAGCCTGTCCTCACACTCCCAAAGCCATGAGCTCGTGTGAAAACAGGCCATTTGGAAATTTACACCAGTGCCTAGGAAGTGACAGTCTGAGGCCACACTGTGTCATCAGGAACTCCCGGCTGCCCTCGGGAACCAGGCGATGGCTGATGGCGCTAGTTAGGCTGTAACTTTCCTGGAGGTGCTCCCGTGGAAGCCCCCAGGGGAGATGTTACGTGGTAGTAACAAGGTCACTCTTCATCACCCCTATACCTTCTGCTCCCGGATGTTCTGTCCTACCTCTTAAGAGCAGCAGAGTGGCAAGTCAGTCCCCAAAATGCGAGAAGCCCTTCCTAGGACTCCGATGTGGCCTGGCAATGGCAAAGCCTGAGTAGGCAACCTCCTCAACCACCTGGACCCCTATTTTGTCGTAGGTAAAGGAGTGACCACAAGAGTGGCCGTTCCAACTGCAGGGATAGTGGTGAATGGCAGATAAGAGATGATGATATGACACATGGAGGTCTTAAAAGCATTTTAAAAAGCAGTGAGAGACTCAGTGTCATTGTCAATTCTCAGCATTCCGTGTTGCGTCCCTGCTCAGAGCCTATGGACCAGAGCGAAGTGGGTGAAGACGTAAGCCAAGTCCCTGGTGCGTGGCAGGCTCATGGCTGGCCCTCAGGACATGTTGGTTCCCTGCTCTTCTTATCTCGTCAGAATCTCCTTGAATGAGGGCTAAACAAATGGCTGCCTGAGGGCTCCCAAAAGAGGAGCTGATACATCACACGCTCTTCCCACTCTGGCCAGCACCCCAGGCTCCAAAGCATCCCTTCCTAGCAGCCGGGTTTGGACCAAGTTGTGATCCATCAGGGCGCGTGCTACCCAGGGCCATTTTCAGGCTTCTTTACAGCCCAGCCAGCCACAAGCATGAGCTCAGGTCACCGTGCTGACCACCAGGCCCACTGTCCTTGTCTGTAGATGTACAGTGTCATCCCTGGGGATGCCACACGGGTCCTCAAATCCTTAGTCCCCAAAGCAAATAGGTACGCCCAGCAAGCCCTCTGTTTTTGCTCCACACCTTTCTGAAGAGGAAATGTCTTTCTCTTTCTCTGCATCCTCAGCACAAATACCAATGGTAACCATGAGCGACATGGAACCCAGGCT
>NW_016108530.1:3489-5402 GCF_001604975.1 Cebus imitator
TAGTCATTAGGAAAACGCACATTCAAACCACGAGATACCACTACACACCTCTTAGAAGGGCCCTTTCTTCAGGTGTGTGATCCTTATTTTTTACTATCTGTCCTGGCTGGGGGATACTTGACTGTCCTACTTTAACCTGGCGACAACGCACTATCTCCTCGCCCTCCTGGTGAGTCCTTCCAGCTTCCCTCCACACCTCTATACCATCCTTCGGGGGCTTTCCTGGGGCATCTTCAGGAGAGGCAGACTATGGCCGTAGGACAAGTAAAGGAGAAGCCGTGGGGAGAGGGGTTTCCAGCCCTACCACTCTGTGCTAACTTCCTGGGCTACTTATTCTGATCCCTGACTTGTTCCCCAATGATGAGCTCCATCCCAACTATGAGAACCTCCCGCACCCCAGGGGTCTTCCCGACTCCTCCTGCTCTCCCACATGCACATCCCGTCCTTTCCCAGGCCACGGACGCCTCTTCCAGTGTGTGAATGGCATGTCCTCGTTTCTGTCTCACGGCCAGCCACAGCTCAAGCATCTCTTCTGTGCACTTTGCCAGTGTCTCTGGTGGGGTCTGTTCTGGGACCCCTGCCTGAGGACCCAACTCTCCCATCTCCTTGCATTGGGGGACACTTGCTTTAGGGCTCAGGTCAGGTACCACCTCTTCCAGGAAGGCTTCCTGGCTGCTCCACCACCCCGTATCACTGATACCTATGTTAGGGATCCAGTGTCCCAGGCAGTCTTGTGGGAGCCACCAAGACTTTAGCAAAAGTATCTGAGATCCCTGGCAGGGCTGGAGCCCAGTTGGACCTTTGGTCCTTGTTAAAAACAACTCATCACAAAACTTTCAAATACACACAGTAGTCGAGAGAGCAGTATCTATCACACAGCATCTGCATGCAGCTGCCACAGTTACCTCTTACGGCCCCAGTCCCTGGCTCCTAGCCCCCACCCCCTGTTGTGTTAATTCCCCCTTAGGTACTTCAACCTATATCTCTAAAAGGTAAGGGCTCTCTTTAAAAAGCTGCAATGCTATTATTTTGAAGCCTAAGCATATTAACAAGAAGTCTTTAATGTTAATTGACATCCATCAGTTGAAATTGCCCCAGTTGTAACATAAATGCCCTTTTTTTTTTTTTAAATTGAGACAGAGTCTTGCTCTGTCACCCAGGCTGGAGTGCAGTGGTGCAACCTCGCCTCACTGCAACCTCCGCCTCCCGGGTTTTTGCAATTCTCCTGCTTCAGCCTCCCGAGTAGCTGGGACTATAGGCGCAAGCCACCACGGCCGACTAATTTTTTTATGGGGTTTCACCGTGTTGCCCAGGCTGGTCTTGAGCTCCTGAGCTCCGGTAATCTGCCCGCCTCGGCCTCCCAAAGTGCTGGGATTACAGGCGTGAGCCACCAGGTCCAGCCATAAATGCCTTTTTATAATCATTTATGCAAACGGGGGCTCAGACAGGTATGCACCTTACCTTTGGTTGCTAGGTCTCTCAAGTCCCTTTAATCCATAAGTTTTCCCCCTTGATCCCCTTTTTATTTTTAAAAAACGTCTTTTACATATTAGAAAAAAAGCTAGGTCATTTGTCCTCAGAGCTTTCTGTATTCTCGATTTCACCAATTGCTATGGCATCTCCATGTTCTTGTGCGTTTCTTGTGAACTTAGGGTTACATTCAGAAGCTTGGTTAGATTTGGGTTCAGTTTTTATGAAATAATCATTCAGAAGTGCTGCCAGGTGCTTCCTGTTGCATTTTATTGGGAGGTGCACAATTTCTGATTCTTTCTGTGCAGTGACAACTAATCAGTAGATTCAGGTGCTGTTGGTTTCCTCTACCCGTGGTAAATTTCCCACAGCCTTTCACTTGATGGCTCTGGCAGCCATTATTATAATATAATTTTAAGGCTGGGCGCAGTGGTTCACTCCCG
>NW_016108530.1:6657-9426 GCF_001604975.1 Cebus imitator
TACAGTTGTATTTCTTTTATATTATGCTGAAAATCTTGGTTCCTAACTATATTAACACCATTCCTTCTCTTTAAAGCAGCAAGGGTTTTTAACCTCAGGTACATGGATGGGTTTGGGGACGCTATGCACCCCTGGGATTAGATGGTGAGATGGAAAATGGTATGCGAGCATGGGTGAAAAACGTGAGTATGAGCATATATGTGTGCCAGTTGAGTGCCTATATGAGTGTACTAGCACACGAACACACACATGTTCAACAGCCCCCCCACACACATGAAGAATTATCTAGTGGTCCAAAACATCAGTAATGCCAAGATTAGAAACCCTTTTGATAATGCGATGAATATATGGATCCTCTCCTAAAAAAAAAAAAAAGTGGGAGTTGCATTAGAAAATGCCATAAAGATTATAGTGATCATATTAATTTTCTAAGGCTACTGTAACAGCACCACAAACTGGGTGGCAACACAGCAGAAATGCATTGCTTTGCAGTCGTGGAGGCTACAGGTCTGAGATCAAAGGTGTCGGCAGGGGCATCCTCTTGAAGGTGGTAAGGGTGAATCTGTTTGGTGCCTCTCTCCTAGCTTCTGGTGGTTTCCTGGCATTTGGAGCGTGACTGGGCTCACAGAAGCATCACCCTGATCTCTCCCTTCTTTATGTATGTCTACTTTTCTGTGTCCAAATTCCCCGCTTTTGTTTGTTTGTTTGTTTGCTTTTTGAGATGGAGTCTTGCTCTGTTACTCAGGCTGGAGTGCAGTGGCGCGATCTCAGCTCACTGCAACCGCCACCTCCTGGGTTTAAGCGATTCTCCTGCCTCAGGCTCCTGAGTAGCTCAGACTATAGGTGCATGACACCACGCCCAGCTAATTTTTTGTATTTTTAGTAGAGATGGGGTTTCGCCATGTTAGCCAGGATGGTCTTGATCTCCTGATCTTGTGGCCCGCTTGCCTTGGCTTCCAAAGTGCTGGGATTATAGGTGTCAGCCACTGCACTTGGCCCGAAATTCCCCACTTTTATAAGGGCACCAGTCATATTGGATTGGGCTAATCCTAATGGCCTTATATTGATTACATCTGTAAAAACCCCATTTTCAAATAAGGTCACATTCTGAGGAACTAGGGGTTAGGACTTCACTGTATCTTTTTGAGGGGACACAATTCACCCCATACTTACAATGGTACCGCTCCCCTCAGCAGCAGGGGGGTAGTGCAGGGGTTGAGTGCTGACAATGGAGCTCACACTTCCAGGGTTCAACTACGGTGTCCAGATAAGTACAGGAGAAGTTGTGGGAGGCAGAGTTCCAGTCCTGCACTGATAATACATTCAGCGACTTCTTATCTGTGCCTCTGTGAAATGGGATGAGGTCAGTATCCACTTCCTAGAGAGGTTATGAAAAATAAATGAGTTAATCTGGGTGAAGTCCTTGGTCCAGTGTCTGACACACAGTAGAGTGTCACTGTGAGTGTCAGCTGAGTAAGCACAACCATCACCGTCGTTTTGCTGGGCACCAAGGAGGGGCCGGCTGGGAAGGGTGTCAGCAGGAAGGAAGTCACGGATGGCGTGGGTGTGGACTCCAGAGCCTGCTTACCTTGGCTATGCTTACAGGCATCCCTACCTAAAAACAAGAGGGAAGGGGAACTTCCATCTCATGCCAGCCACTGGGGCAAGGGCTCATGAAGATCACCGCTGATGCTCCACTGCCACCTTGCCAAGGAGGCCCTTGTATTTCCATTTTCCTAGTGAGGAATGGGAGGTTCCCTTGAGGAATCAACAAACACTCCAGCTACTGACTCATTTCCCTTCCTCTCCAACCCTCCTCGGGAGTGAAGGGCAGGATCAGAGGCTCCTTCTCCTCCTGCTTCAGTTCTTCCCCAGCATATCCTGGTGGGCCAAGCTCCGCCCAGGTAGGAAGAGCCCCGCCCAGGTAGGAAGAGCCCTGCCCAGGTAGGAAGAGCCCTGCCCAGGTAGGAAGAGCCCCATCCAGGTAGGAAGAGCCCTCTGGTCTCTGCCACACTCAGCTCTCTAGTGCTCAGTCTGTGAAACAGGGGCAAAGGCACCTGCTGATGTGCTCCAGTGGGCTGGGGGCAAAGGCGCCGTGAAAGCGCGTTGGGAACCCTGGCCAGCACCCATAGACAGAAGGTGCTGTGCTGGGTGCCTACAACATCCCAGCCTTTCATGGTGGAAACCTCGGGCAACTTTTCTTCTTACGGTTGGTATGTTGGCTCTGGCCTCAAGATCACCATATCCCTCACAAGAGTTAGAGCCTTTGTGATTTTTTTTCCATAAAAAAAAAAAACCTTAGTTTAGGCGTGTGGCCTGTTTGCTTACACATCTGCAAGATCAGCTGTCTTTGCAGCTTAAGTTCAGTGGTGCTTGGGACTACGGTACCGCCCCTGGCAGCCCTCAGCTCTGCCCCAGGTTGTCTGGTGAAGCCGCTGGGCTCCGGTCACACTGGCCTGACATCTCTCAGCATCCTCCGACCCCCACTGAGACTCTGCCTCCTTCTGCCTTGGGCCTTCACATGCTGTCCCCAGCTTGCATGCCCCTGCCTCCCCCAGGGTAATTCCCTGCAACCCTTCACATGCAGTTGTAGAGTCTCTGCCAGGGATACATGCCCGCCCTGGGGCAGGGGCTGCAAGGACATGCCCTGCAGACCTCCCTTCACAGTTCGCACTGTCATGGGATGGATCTGCAAACTTCTGCCACCCAGCTCGGGGCGGTGGTGTCAGGAACCAGGCTGGGCTCTGCTTCCCTCACCTTATCCCCAGT
>NW_016108530.1:10030-11892 GCF_001604975.1 Cebus imitator
CCTTCGCACTTCTGAAGAGTCCTGATCAGTTGTTTCATGGAAACGCCTCTCAGTGTTGATTTGTCTGTTTCCTCATGTCAAAATTCAGATGATGTATTTTTGGGCAAGAAAACCACAGAAGGGAAGCCATGCCCTACTCAATGCATTGCATCAGGAGCTACTTGATGTTGCATTAATCCCATTTTTAAGATGAATAAACTGCAGTACTGAAAAGTCAAAAAACAGATTTAGAATGCAGCTAACAGCTCACATCTGTTGAGCACTTGCCCATGCAACCGGGGAAGAGATAGATGGGCAATGCATTTAGCCACTTGTACCCCTGGGGTACAGCGAGTGGATCCTCAGCTCAGCAGTCAGCAGGAGAGGGAAAGGATGAGGACACAGGGTGGTAGACGGGAGCAGCCAGGGTGAAGGACAGAGCCAGCTCCTGCAGCCTCCAGGGAGGGGACCGGACCCACAGAGGCAGCACTGGGCCGCTGTGGTGCCTCTGACCCAGGCAGATAGGCGCAGAGCCCGGGATAGGGGCCAGACCAGACTAAACAAGGCGCAACCTGGGCTCTGGTTTGGGTAAATCCTCAGCCCCAAGGCTGAGGTTGGCGATAGCGGGGGCACAACTGGGGCTTTGCAGGGGGAGCTGGGCTTGCTCTGCAGGCCACACCGAAGGAGTGCCCCCATCAGCCCTCTCCACTGAGCTCTGCCCATGAGGGTGTTGGGTGGTGGTGGGAGGAGGCAAAGGGGGATGGGGCCCTGGACCCCCACAGTGTCCCCTTCCAGGCTTCCCCAGCCCAAGCTAGTCATGGGGTTGGAGGGATGAAGGACAGAGTGACCACAGCTGCCCAGCATTAGGTAAAGAGGCATTTTAATGGAGGTTGCCCACTGCTCTCCCCAGCCTGTTTCCCTGACCACCTGCCACCTGTCTTCGGCTCACCTCGGGGCTCCCCATGTGGTACCTGCTGTCCCTCTGTCCAGCCTGAGCTCTCTTCCTGCCTCACGCTCTTCATCTTTTTGAGTCCTTCTCTGGGATTCAACCCATGACACGATGGCCATCACAGGGCTCCCAGGGCTCCTAGCCCAGGGCACTCTCCAGGTGGCAGCTCCTGCAAGCCTTGCCCTCCACACTCCCTCAGCTTCCCCTCGGCCGTGGGCAGCCTTCCCGCTGTACCCCAGGGCAAGAGGCAGGAGGGACGATTTAGCTCCTCACAGCCACAGGCAAGGCCAGTAGTATCACCCCGCTGTACCGATGAGGAGTGAGGCTGCACCTGCTCCTCCGGGGCTGACCACCGTCTCTCCTGCTTTCCTTCCTTTTGCCTTGGCAGGATCCACACAGCTGGAGTTGCCGCCAACTGACCGTGGCCTGCAATTTCCCGACTCCCTCTCCAGGCGTCTTCCCCTCCCGCCTTGGGAAGAAGACCTCTAAATCCCACTGAGAGGACCCTTTCTATTTTTGTCTTCCTGTGGTTTTGTATGCTGTTCCCCTACCTGCCACCTCTCTTTGGGAGGGGGTGAAATCCACACAGAAAGGAGAGGCTTTTATGCGACTTGTGATTCACAGCAGCTCACAACTCCTGCTTTCGTCACCATCAGCTACCTGATTTCTTTCTGCTCTCCCTGGAGTCCTGAACCTAAAGTCACTTTTATCCTTTGGTCCCACCTTGCAAGACCTGCCCGCTGCTGTGGCCCGCTCAAAAATCCTGGACACCAAGTCTGTCCCCTGGCATCCCTTGGTACTCCGTGCCTTTGAGAATGGAGCATACACTGAGTGGTGGCTTCAAGTCCCCGCACCCACTCTGAGCCAAAGCCCTGGAGAGAGGGTGACAGGGACAGATGGACCCTTCTCCAGGCACACACAGCCCAACATCAGC
>NW_016108530.1:12112-14289 GCF_001604975.1 Cebus imitator
GCCAGCTCCTGCAGCCTCCAGGGAGGGGACCGGACCCACAGAGGCAGCACTGGGCCGCTGTGGTGCCTCTGACCCAGGCAGATAGGCGCAGAGCCCGGGATAGGGGCCAGACCAGACTAAACAAGGCGCAACCTGAGCTCTGGTTTGGGTAAATCCTCAGCCCCAAGGCTGAGGTTGGCGATAGCGGGGGCACAACTGGGGCTTTGCAGGGGGAGCTGGGCTTGCTCTGCAGGCCACACCGAAGGAGCGCCCCCATCAGCCCTCTCCACTGAGCTCTGCTCATGAGGGTGTTGGGTGGTGGGGGGAGGAGGCAAAGGGAGATGGGGCCCTGGACCCCCACAGTGTCCCCTTCCAGGCTTCCCCAGCCCAAGCTAGTCATGGGGTTGGAGGGATGAAGGACGGAGTGACCACAGCTGCCCAGCATTATGTAAAGAGGCATTTTAATGGAGGTTGCCCACTGCCCTCCCCAGCCTGTTTCCCTGACCACCTGCCACCTGTCTTCGGCTCACCTCGGGGCTCCCCATGTGGTACCTGCTGTCCCTCTGTCCAGCCTGTGCTCTCTTCCTACCTCACGCTCTTCATCTTTTTGAGTCCTTCTCTGGGATTCAACCCATGACACGATGGCCATCACAGGGCTCCCAGGGCTCCTAGCCCAGGGCACCCTCCAGGTGGCAACTCCTGCAAGCCTTGCCCTCCACACTTCCTCAGCTTCCCCTCGGCCATGGGCAGCCATCCCGCTGTACCCCAGGGCAAGAGGCAGGAGGGACGATTTAGCTCCTCACAGCCACAGGCAAGGCCGGTAGTATCACCCCGCTGTACCGATGAGGAGTGAGGCTGCACCTGCGCCTCTGGGGCTGACCACCGTCTCTCCTGCTTTCCTTCCTTTTGCCTTGGCAGGACCCACACAGCTGGAGTTGCCGCCAACTGACCGTGGCCTGCAATTTCCCGACTCCCTCTCCAGGCGTCTTCCCCTCCCGCCTTGGGAGGAAGACCTCTAAATCCCACTGAGAGGACCCTTTCTATTTTTGTCTTCCTGTGGTTTTGTATGCTGTTCCCCTACCTGCCTCCTCTCTTTGGGAGGGGGTGAAGTCCACACAGAAAGGAGAGGCTTTTATGCGACTTGTGATTCACAGCAGCTCACAACTCCTGCCTTCGTCACCATCAGCTACCTGATTTCTTTCTGCTCTCCCTGGAATCCTGAACCTAAAGTCACTTTTATCCTTTGGTCCCACCTTGCAAGACCTGCCCGCTGCTGTGGCCCACTCAAAAATCCTGGACACCAAGTCTGTCCCCTGGCATCCCCCGGTACTCCGTGCCTTTGAGAATGGAGCATACGCCGAGTGGTGGCTTCAAGTCCCCTCACCCACTCTGAGCCAAAGCCCTGGAGAGAGGGTGACAGGGACAGATGGACCCTTCTCCAGGCACACACAGCCCAACATCAGCGCCTCTGGGTATGGCTGTCCCCGGCTGTACTGGCATTGGTAGCATCTTTGCCATGTGTGCACAGGCTCANGTCCTCAGCCTCAGCCATTGCCAGTCAGTGCTTTGTGTATTAGCTGCTCAGTAAATATGCCCAAGGGATGGACTGTAGGCTGTGAACAACAGACAAGGGAAGGCCCAGGTTCTGGAGCAGCCTGTACCCAAAGAGGGCAAGGTGCTTGCCCAAGATTGCAAAGCTACGGTGGATTTTGTATGTGTTGATTGCAGTGCTTTCCAAATGCCCTATTTACTCTGAGACTAAGTGAGATATTCCTTGAAAAGCAAATGCTTGGCCATAGTAAGTTCTCTATAAAGCTTGCTGCTGTTGTCACCATCCCTACTCTGCGTTAGCCTGAGCTACACAAAATTGCCGTTTCTGTAGGTCAGCAGTGGTCAAATATTGGCAATTTCATACAGCCCAATGCAATATTTTTCCCCTCAGAATTGGCTTACCGTATTCATTAAATGAATGTATTTTACAAGCAGCTGTCCATCTGTACTATATTAGTTGCACTTGCCATAGTAGAAGGTAACACGCACCTATGCACAATGAAAGGAAGGTAATGCTATTAGATTCTGCTGAGATGTCCTTGCCTTCTCAAGGCAGTATCCTGACACTGTACTCCCCTTGCTTCCGATGGAGATTTGCAAGAATTCAAGAGGGGCTGAAAGCATTCAGGCCCCATTCTTTCCTCCTC
>NW_016108530.1:18354-20536 GCF_001604975.1 Cebus imitator
CCTCCTGCCGCAGCCTCCTGATGAGTTAGGACTACAGGCATGCACCACCATGCTTGGCTATTTTTTAAATTTTTAAAAATTTTAGTAGAGGTAGGGTCTTGTTATATTGTCCAGGCTTGTAATTGTTCTTGATGAGCTGGTGTTCCCCTCAAGAGGAGAAGGGTGGGGTCTAACTCACCTCTATGCCCAGCATAGTGCCTGATGCTGAAAACCATGTGCTGGGCAGGCTGTCAAAGATGGACCAAGCACCATGAGGTAAGTGCCATTAGCCCATTTTAAAGAAAGAAAAGTTGAGGCCCGAAAAGTTACCTAGCCCATCCAAGGTCACACTGCTGATAACCAGTACAGTCAGGCTTAGAACCCAGCTTGGACCAACACCAAACCCATGCTTTTCCCACCTCATGGAGTTGCCTGATTTCCTTGCCTGCCCTAGACAGGTCAAAGGGTAGTCCCAATAGCAGATAAGGAACTGAAGCCCTGAGCTTGAGATGCTCTTCCAAGGACACAGGGAGGAGGAGTTGAGGCCTAGCCCTAGTGCTCAGCCCTGGACCCCACACCAAAGCCTCCTGTCCCCAGCCCCATCCAGGCTAGGTCTCCCACTAGGCACACTCTAGTGCTCCACCAACTCCTGGGGGTGTGATGTCATTGTCCCGTCCAGCTCCTCTCGCCTGGCCTCTGCCGGAGCCTCCTTTCTGGCCTCCCTTCCCTGATCCAGGCTGGGCATTTTCATCTCCACACACCAAGCCCTGTGGAACTCAGACCAAGTCCCTCCTGGACGGAAACCCTCTGTTGGCTTGCCTCTCCCCTTAGGACCAGCTTTTCTGGAGTGCTCGCCATGGCCTTGCAGGCCCTGCACCATCTGGCCCCATGTCCTCCTCATCCCATCTCCTGCTCCATCCCAGACATGCCTGAAGATACCAGGCACATTCCACCCGTCCTCAGGACTTCGTGTTTGCCGTCCCCTCGACCTGGAATGCTCTTCCCCAGATGTCTGCACAGCATTCCATTACAGGCCCATGTCTTATTCATTGATTGCCTATCTCCACTGCAATAGGAGCTCTAGGGAACATCACTCTGGCCTTTGCTGAGGCTGCACCCCCTGCCCCCACCCATGCAGGGCCTGTCATGTGGTCACCCTCAATCCATAGTACAGATCCTCAGCCTCAGCCTGGCACAGGGCTGGGCCCCAGAACCAGCTGCACCCTCATCACCCACCTGGGGTGTCCATACAGAAGACAAATGACAGGCATGTCTCCTCGGGTGCTGGGGACCAGCCCTGGAGTGTCCCCCATTGTTCCCAGAAATTAGCAGTGGTTGCCGCATTCAGGGGAAGCACTCCACCCCATGGGCTGTGGCACTTGGGGGAGATGAGAAAAAAGACAAGCAAGATCACCAGGCGGGCCAGGGCCAGTGCCTTTTCCCTGCCTGCCATGCACACTTCATTTAATTTTTATAGTGGAGGGAGATGCGGGGTCCTTTGAGCATCGACATCCGTGTGGGCAAGTCTAAGTGTCTGACAATAAGCGGAGGAGCGGCGCTCGGAGCGCGTTGGCCTCACTGTCACTCTTGCCCAGATTAACAACTTCATCTGAGCCTTTGTTGATATTGACACTCGGTTGCTAGGTAACATGTTTACCACCCAATGAATAGGACTTGAGGGCCAGTGGGGGCACAGTCAACAGATTGGCAAATAAGCCAAACGTGCCTTGACTTGATGTGCCCATCGTGGTGCCCACAGGTGCGGATGATGCCGATACGCATTGGCCCTTGACAGGGCAAGTTGCTGTGGCCTCATGCCCGGGTGGGGAAAGTCTAGGGAGCAGCACTGTTTGCACCCAGGGCCCAACCTCGTGATGACACAGATGCTCCTGGCCTCTTGACAGGGTTGCTACTGTCCAGCAACACTGACACGGTGTCCCTGCAACACTCAGCTGCCCTGGAGAGGCCCCGCCTCTTGCACCCTTAGCACCCTTGGCGGCGCCTGCCCCTACTTTACCCCTGTCCACAGGGCTGTGCCGTCCTGTCCCGAAAGGAGTCCATGCTGGGAGTCCGAAGACCTCGTCACCTTGCTTGGCTGGGAGGCCGTGGATGTGTGACTCAGCCCTGGGCTGCAGGGCCTGTACACTGCGAAGGTATCACCTGCCCTCCCTTTCTCATCAGGGCATTTGAAGGAAGGGAAGGC
>NW_016108530.1:21686-25932 GCF_001604975.1 Cebus imitator
CAGGTGACTGGGGAGGGCAGGGCTGTCCCTAGGGTGAGAGAGACACAGGAATGTTGGAGGAACTGGGAAAAGCCCCGTGTGACTGGAGTCCAAATTCAGGGTGGGAAAAGAGCTGGAGAAATAGCTGGGGGCTGTATTCTTCAGGCTTTGCGGGCCACAGTAAACACTTAGATTTTATTCCAGTAGCAAAATAGTAATGGGGAGCCATGGAGGGCTTTAGCAGAAGGAGGACACAATGGGGTACCAGGTGCTTTCAGAGGCTCTGAACGAAAGGGGTCCGTGGCAGGCAGGACGCAGTATCAGGCTGGGCTAACCAGGTGGGACCTCCCCATCCCTAAGACCGATTTTGGGGAGCTCCTCCAGGGCGGGGAGCTCCCAGCCTCGGTGAGATCTCTGCTTGTTCCTACTGTCTGGTTGGAACCTGCAACAGAGAAGGGCTCAGTACAGGCTTGTTAAGGTGCAGAGAACAGTTTGAGAGACCTCCAAGGTTTAAATGCACTGTGTAACTATGAGCTATCCAGCCATATTGCCCCGTCCCCACCCTAGCTCTATTCATCTGTGTCCCTGGCCTCTGTCAAAGCCTGCTAGATTCCTACGCCTGATACCCCTGACTGCTTCAGTCCTTGAGCTTAACCAACACCCACCAACCTTTCTGCAGGCTCCCAGGGTGGAGGGCTCCCTGTGACTGACATTTACATATAATGGATGACGTACCCTAGAAGGCAGTGTTTTTCTTGTATCTTTTTTGTGTCAAATACTTTCTAAATACATACTTTTCTGACCTAAAGATAATTGCACTATGTCTATTCACCAATGCATCATTTTCACATCAATTCTTAAACTGAACAAAAGGACATCATCACGGAGAAGCTAGAGGGCTGCTTCAATGGAAATGATTAAACCCCTTACCACGGCAGGGTCCCCGTGGTGGCCCCACATACATATGGCACATGCGCCACCACTCCATTCCCCACCGTGGCAGGCATTGTTCATCACAGACAGTCCTTTGTCCTGCTGCATCAGGTTCAATGTCATGACCCTCGACAATTCACTGGAGGCAACCACAACTAAGAGTGGGTATTGATGCTTGAGACTAAACGTCTCGCCTTCAAGCTACTTTGCTGGAGGTTCCCTTGGCCATCTCCTGCTCTCTAATGATCATCCCCGTGTCTTCCTGCAGTGGGTGGGTCTGGTTGCCACTCCCTTCTTCCTGTTTTCTGCCACCTCTCCTCTCTCTGTTCCTCCTTCAACTACTTCTTTCCGCCTTTCTCAATCCTGGCTTCTAGAACCATCAACAATCCCAGAGAGGTGCTGGACCACCCAAGTCTCCTTTACCTGTCAGAGTCTGGAACTTGGAGCAGAATCCTGGGAGGCTGTCCAGCCACTGAGAGCTAGATGAAAGGGTTATATTTTTGGTTTGCTGCTTGGGTAATTTATTTCCTAGAAACTTTTTTAGTGCTTTTATGTGTTCTTCCTCCTCTGCATCCTCTTTGAGGGGAGGAAAAAAAGAAGGTAAAGTACAGCTATTGAGAATCGTATTTTCATATTTCATTTATTCCTTAAGACAACTTTTCCAGGTACGGTTTCTTCCTCCATTTTACAGATAAAAGAACTGAGGCTCAGACAGAATGAACGACATTACTGAAGGTGGCTTTGCTTCTGCCTTGCCTGGAAAGGCAGTCCCAGCCCACTGTGCACTACCTGCTGCGGTTCCAGCCTTCACGGCTTCTCTTGACCAGCTTAGACCCGCCATTGTGCCAGGCTCCAGTCGCTGCCACGCAAGTCATTGGGCTTTCCAAAAAGCAAATATTCTCCATTTTGATGAAATCTAATTTATCTTTTTTTTTTCTTTTATGGGTGTGCTTGTGTGTCATAGTAAGAGATCTTTGTGTCACCCAAGGTTGAAAAGATTTTCTCTTATGCTTTCTTCTAGATGTTTTGTGGGTTATATGTTTTATATTGAGGTCTATGATCTATTTGAATTAATTTTTGGATAAGGTGTGAATAAGGGTCCAGATTTATTTCTTTGCATTTGGACCTCCAATTGTCCAAACACGATTTGTTGAAAAAATGACCCTTCCCTGAATTGCCTCTATCTTTGTGGAAAATCAGTTGACCATACCTGTGTCCTACTATTTCCAAACTATCTGGTTTTTTTTCCTTTAATCTATGTGTCTATCCATCCGCCGATCCCACACTATCTTGATCATCGTCTCTTTATAATAAGCCCGGAAATCAGGGAATATGAATCCTTTCACTTCGTGCCTTTTCAAACTTGTTTTAGCTCTTTTAATTATCTTGTTTTTCATAAAAATTTTAGAACTACCGTGTCGATTTCTAGTTTTTAAAAATCCTGCTAGAACTTTGGTTGGGTTTGTGTTGACTCTATTGATCTCTTAAGGCCTTGGAGTTTTGTTTTTGTTTTTGTTGAGACAGAGTCTCACTTTGTTGCCCAGGCTGGAGTGCAATAGCATGATCTCGGCTCACTGCAGCCTCCACCTCCCAGGTTCAAGCGATTCTTATGCCTTAGCCCCCTGAGTAGCTGGGATGTAGGCACGCATCCCCACGCCCAGCTAATTTTTGTATTTTTAATAGAGACAGGGTTTCGCCATGTTGGCCAGGCTGGTCTCGAACTCCTAACTTCAGGTGATTTATCTGCCTTGGTCTCCCAAAGTGCTGGGATTACAGGCTGGTCTTGGAGATTTTAATCAACATTTTATTCCTGACTCTTGCTCCCAAGCCACAGTCCTTAAAAGGCTCAATTAAAAAAGACAAGTAAGTCAAGCTATAGTGGAGAAGGCTGGGAAGAAGGGTTAGTCCTTATAAGTCTGCTGTGTATACAGATACCAAAACAGAAATCTTGTTAACACTCGACAATTCTGGTGTCAAAAATCCCACCACTAAGCCCATTTTGGGGGAAGCTCCGAAGACTCTGGTTAAATGCCAGTCCTGAGGGAACAGGGTCACCCGGGGCATTCTTTATTGGCCTTTAGTAACTCAGCTGATGTCACGCCTCAAAGTGCTGGAAGGAGAGCAGATGTTGGTGGGGGCGGGAGCGTGAGCCTTGGAGTCCTGCAGGTCCTGACTCAGATCCCAGTTCTGCCTCTGCCAACTGTGTGACCCCGGGTAAGCCACTTAATCTCTCTGAGCCTCGATTTCCTCCGCTATACCACGAGCTGCAAGGCTGTTTTCAGGAATAGATACATCATGCATTTAACACAAAGTAAGGTCATCAGAAGCAGGAAATATTTTATTATTATCGTTATTGTTGGCCTAGGACCCAGACAGCATAAGGAGCGGAGCTTAGGGTGGATGGGCCTGGGCTGGCCCTGCAGGTGGGGTGTGGAGGCCACAGAGCAGCAGGAGGAACCAGGTGAGTCACTGCTCTTTGGGCGTAGCTTTTACTTGCTTTGTTCAAGTTCAAGGGCATTTGAAGAGATGAGTGGAAGGGACGGGAGAGTGCAGGGGCTTACAGGATGGGGTTGCTGGCTGTCACCTCCTGGGCCTTCCTTCAGTACACATCCACTAAGCACCTACAACATAGCAGATCCTGGGTCTACTCACTGTGTCCAAGTGGCTGAGAGGCAGGCCCTGCCCTGTGGGGTCCCCATAACCTGGGTGGTCAGTGTTCTGGTGGGGTGGGCGGCCACACTGCGGGACTCAGGCTGTGCCCTCGGTGACAGCTTAGAGCAGGCCTCACACAGAGGGTAGGCTTGGCTGCAGTCATGAAGAGTGATCAGTTCACCCAGGAGACAAGCTGCAGAGGGCCCTCCAGATGGCAGGAGTGGCATGGGCAGGGCTTGGGCTCCTGCGTCAGTGTGGAGGCTGTAGTGCGTGCCTTGGGGATGCCGGAGCCTAGCTGTGCTTGGTGAGAGGGAGACTGTGGGGAAGGAGGATCAGTCTGCCAGCAGAGGTGCTTGATCCCCTGAAGACAGAAGGCCACTGAGGCGCGTCCACGGGGATCGGTGAGACCAGATCCAAGTACTGAAAGCATGATTCTGGGGACCAGGAGTGGAAGAGGAGGCTGGATGAACAGCTCACTGGAGGAACAGAAGGGTCAGAAGATGGATGTGCAGTTTCCCCATCCAGCAATGTCACCACCTGGCTGTGGGCTTCAGCCTCGGTTTCTCCATCTGCAAAGAGGAGATTGCCCTGAGGGATCTTAGCAGCTCCTCCTGCTCCTGATCCGAGTTGCTGCGGGACTCCTCTCTGGACCCCCACACAGCTTTAGTCCAGCCCTTGGAAG
>NW_016108530.1:27947-29879 GCF_001604975.1 Cebus imitator
TTTGAAGTTGGCATTCTGGCCAAGGAGTTGGATTTCTCAGGCTGCGTTTGTGAAAGGTAATTAAATTGTGATAATGTTTCCATTCAGACCCTGGCTTGGGTGAAGCTTGGGGACTCGTCAGACGGGCATGTTCTCGCTGTCCACCAAACACACAGGCCAGCCTGGCGAGAGTCCCTGCCAGGGCCCGGGGGGTGTCCTGAGCTTCCCACCCAGCTGGGGACCGGCCTGCTCCAGCCATGTGCAAGGGAGAGCCGTCAGGAGGAGCAGGCAGAGGTGCGGGGTCTTTGCCTAGAGTCCCCTCTGGGTGGCTGGGTGGCATTGCTGGTGCACCTGCTGGTGACCCAGCCAGTCACTGTGAGTGTCAGAGGGAGCAGGAAGATTGCTGGTTTCTGCGTGGGCGTGAGCGGGGTTCTGTCTCAGGACCCAGACCCCTGAGCTCCCTCCCTCTGCTGGTGCGGAGGGCGTGCAGAGCTGCTTGAGTCTGTACCCCACCTGTCCGAGCTTCCCTCCTGCAAACCTCTCCTCCTGGCAGCCCCCATCACTACTCTGACCCTAGCGTCCCCAAATGCCACCCGCCCTTCACTTCCACACCCACCCCTCCAAAGGGGTGGGTTACCGCTGCTCAGCAGTTCCCAACCTTTGCTGAGTTGGAGCGCACATAGAAAATTAGTGACTTGGCCAGACACAGTGACTCATCCCTATAATCCCAGCACTTTGAGAGGCTGAGGAGGGCGGATCACTTGCGGTCAGGAGTTTGAGACCAACTTGGCCAATATGGTGAAACCCCGTCTCTACTAAAACACACACACACACACACACACACACACACACACACACACACACAAACTCACACACACACTAGCCGGGTGCAGTGGTGGGCACCTGTCCCAGCTATTCGGGAGGCTGAGCAGGAGAATCGTTTGAACTCGGGAAGCGGAGGTTGCAGTGAGCCTATTGTGCCACTGCACTCCAGCCTGGAAGACAGAGCGGACCCCGTCTCAAAACAACGGGCAAACAAACAAAAATTAGTGGCTTATTCAGTGCTTCGGAGTCAAGAGAAGACATCGTGGGTGCCACGGGGGGAAATTATATTTTCTCTACATTATAACATGATGCTAAGAAAATGAAAATAAAACATAAAAGGGAGCATAACAAATAACAATTTATATAAGTTTCCACAATACATTTTAGAAAACGATTAAATGAGAACAGCTGCTTCCATGAACAAAACTTGCCTTCTTTTTGAGATGGAGTCTCCCTCTGTCACCCAGACTGGAGTGCAGAGTGCCTATAACCTCTGCCTCCCAGGTTCAGGTGTTTCTCCTGCCTCAGCCTCCCAAGTAGCTGGACTACAGGCGTGTGCCACCACGACCAACTAATTTTTTGTATTTTTAGTAGAGTTGGGGTTTCACCGTGTTAGCCGGGATGGTCTCGATCTTCTGACCTCGTGTTATGCCACCCTCGACCTGCCAAAGTGCTGGGGTTACAGGTGTGAGCCACTGTGCCCAGCCTGCTATTGTATCAGGCTTCATGGGATTTCAGAGCAAGAGGTTTTTTATTTGTTCTTTCTTTATTATTTTTTAAATTTTGAAATAGTTACAGACTGCCAAAAAGCGGCACAAACAGCACAGAGAGGTCCTATCCACCCGTTACCTAGACTCCACCCATGGCACCAGCTTACATCGCCACAGTACATTTCCAAAACCAGGAAATTGATCAAGAGTTTTTAAGGGCAAGGCCTTCAGCCCCTTGAATGAGAAGTGTAAATTCACACAAGCAGATGATCGAAATTTAAAACCAGCTTACAACCATTGAAGCTAGATTTTAAAAGCCTAACAACTGCCCTTCCTTTTCTTTCATTGACAAGTGTGATGTGGAAATGTCTGACTGCAAGTGGTTGTCCTGTCCTGCAGGAGTGTGTGTGTGTGTGTG
>NW_016108530.1:31306-32531 GCF_001604975.1 Cebus imitator
TCAATGATGATGCAGCAGCTCTGGTTTTTGTGGTTGGCTCAGTGGCTCACCCCTGGCACAGGCATGGCTGAGGGGGCCGACTTGACTACAGTGGGGCCTCGGGACTGGCCCAGATCTGTGCCCTGGGGAGCTCCTGCTCAGCTTCCACCCCTCTACGCCCACCCCCACTCCTGTTTCTGACTGGCCATCCTGCATCTCCAGCTGCGAGGACGAGAGTCTTTCAGCTGTGCTGTTAGCCAGCTCCTACTGTTTCTTCAAATCTTTGCTTCATCAGTACCTCCTCCAGGAAGCCCTCTGGGATTTGTCCCATCTTTTCCCTCATGCTGTGGTGACTTCTGTCATCACCAGGTCATACCACATAGTTCTTTCTGTTAATTGGTCTGTTTGCCACAGAAGTGTGGTATCCTGAAGGCATGACCAGGCCTGATTCTTTTTGGTGCTCCCAGCACCCTACTCACACAGTAGGTACTCCGCGTTTGTTAAATGCAGAAACCTTAGCCAAGGGCTTGGTGTGATCACTCATTCTCTCCCTGAACACTGCCCGTGACAGTTAGTTCCCTGCTTTGCAAACCCTTTCAATGTGCACAATTGTTAGAAGGTTCTTCCTGGAATGCCCCAAAGGATCCTAGTCCCAGCACTGCCCTGTGGAGTATTTTCCCAGGCACCCCTGATTCCTTGAGCAAGCTCTGCTGAGGTCCCCGTGCTCCTAACACCAAGTCCTCCTCTGGAACCCGGACTCTTCTTTAGGCTGCTCGGGGTGGAGCGGCCCCCATGGGGGAGGCGAGGGGCAGTCGTGAGCTTCGTGCCTGGGCCATCAGCTGCCTCGAGCACCCCTCCTTCTCCAGGGCCAACAAAGCCCCTGCTCTTCAGGAGCCCTCATCTAGCCGGGGACAAGTGGGACAAGTAAACACACAGAAAAGCAGAGTGTGGCCTGGCCACCCTGCTGCCTGTCGTTGTGAGTTTCCCCAGTGTGCAGTGGCCTCTATTCCTGAGGCCTTTTCCTTGAAGGCCTCTGCTGAGCCAGCTGCTCCCTCCCTGGCTGCCTTCCTCCCTAGCACCCCTCCTCAGCACACCCTCCTCCCCAGCTCTCCCTCCTCCCACACTCCCCCTCCTCTTTTGCTTTCTCTTCTCCCCCACTCCCCCTCTCCCCAGTTCCTTCCTCCCTAGCTCATAGTACTCCCTGGCACCACCTCCTCCCCAGGTCCCCCATCCTGATCCCCTTCCT
>NW_016108531.1:0-1698 GCF_001604975.1 Cebus imitator
GAGTGCACAGCAGCCATTTCCCAAACCTGAGGCACCCCTGCTCTCCTGACCCCACCCCGACCAGGCCACTGTGACCCCTGAGAGATGTTTAGCCCAAATCCATTCTTCAAAGACTCTGGGGGACCTGTAGTCTCTGAAAAGTAGGTGTGGTCAGAGGACCCATGGGAACGATCTTTGTCTGCATTCGAAGGAGGCCAAGTGGCTTTCTTCTCAACTCTCCCTGCATCTCTGTGAGGGGGAGTGGATGTGGATGCCATTCAGGGACAGCTCTCTGTCCACTGGACACCTACAAAGGGCCACAGGTCACCAAGTCAAGTCCCTGTTTAGTTGACTGGACTCAGTAATCATCTGGCCTCTTGCTGATTACATCAGCAGAACCCTGGGCACTGCAGAAACCCTACCGGGGCAAGGCAGGGAGCATGACAACAAAAATCCCAAAACACAGGGTCTGGTGCAAGCCCACAACAGGCTCGAGGCCTCTGTCCTGCCACTGACTCTCTGGCTCCAATCCTTGGCTCTGTGGGGACAAAGCCTTCCTGGCCTGCCCCAGCCGTGGCCTCTCCCTGCAGCCTAGGTGAACCAGGGGGCACTGGTGAGTTCAGCTCAGCCCTCACACCCTCCTGCCATTAGCCCTGGCAAGGGGCAGCTGGCACCAGGGAGCTGCTAGGCAGAACCTGGGCCCATCCTGCAAGCTCCCTCCTAGGAGGATGGGCACACAGGCCAGAGCTCAACTCCTTCAGGCCCCAGGCACCATGGAAGGGGAGGGGACTCAGGAGGACTGGGCACAGGAGGAGGCTCCTGGCGAGTCAATGCCCTCCAGATCCCAGGCTTGTGGGTGGGCTGAGCAGGGGTCACCATGCTGATCCCTTCACTGCCACCCTGTGCCTGACTCCAAGTGACCCCACTGGCTGCTGCCCTTGTGGCTGTGACCACGGACAGGTCCCAGCCTTAGACTGGATGCTCTTTAAAATGAGGGGAGAGGTCCTGTCTGGTAAAGTCGGGACACTGAAGCTGCAAAGCTTTCTATGCTTCCCTGGGAAAAAATAGTGGGTCTTTCACCCACATGCCAGGCCACGCACATGGTGCTACTGGGGTTCTCCATATGCAGACGTGAGCCGGTCCCACTCAACACTTGTCCCTGATCAGGGACTTGCATGCAACCACATGCAGAACAAATTAAAACCAAACAATGGGCCAATTATCCAAACATTCAGGCAAAACCATTATATTCATAACGGAGTCACCCAGGCCAACATGGAGTCACAGCCAAGAATTATCTGGGAAATTGACACACTCTTCATTTCAGTTTGGTGGTGAAGACCTGAACTAGGAAGGGCTCCAGGACCCATTCCTGCTACTATCCTCACACAAAGAAAGCTCCTTGGCACCCGTGCTGGATGGCGTCTCCTGAACTGCCACTCCCCTCCCAGCCTAGCAGCTCTGCCTGCCTCACAGTCTCCCAACCTCAGCTTTTCAGCAATGTTCTCTCTCACCTGTGATCCGAATAAACAATTTTGATTCCAATAAACTCGGGGTGAGTTTCCACAAACTTCTCAGCCACTTCCTGGTAAGCCTTCACTGACCACTGTACGTCATGGTGCTCTCCACTGAGCTTGTACACCTGGGAGGGAAGCACGGCCAGGAGCCATAAGGCCAGCAGAGTGAGGCACCTCTCCCAGCCACCCCTGCCCAGCCACC
>NW_016108531.1:2612-8776 GCF_001604975.1 Cebus imitator
AACAAACAAAAAACAGGCTGAGCACAGTGGCTCACATCTATAATCCCAGCACTTTGGGAGGCGGAGGTGGGCAGATCACTAGACCAGGAGTTCGAGACCAGCCTGGGCAATATGGTGAAACTTCGTCTCTACTAAAAATACAAAAATTAGCCAGGCTAGTGGTGTGGGCTTGTAATCCCAGCTACTTGGGAGGCTGAGGCAGAAGAATCACTTGAACCCAGGAGGTGAGGTTGCAGTGAGCTGACATCACGCCATTGCACTACAGCCTGGGTGACAGAGAGAGACTGTCTCAAAAAAAAATATATATGGGAATTTCTGCAGAAACTGTGGGGTGAGGGGGATGGGAAAAATAATATGGAGGTGTCAACTGGGCACGGTGGCTCACGCCTGTAATCCCAGCACTTTGGGAGGCCTAGGCGGGTGGATCACAAGGTCAGGAGTTCAAGACCAGTCTGGCCAAGATGTTGAAACGCTGTCTCTACTAAAAACACAAAAATTAGCTGGGCGCAGTGGCAGGCGCCTGTAATCCCAGCTACTCAGGAGGCTGAGGCAGGAGAATCACTTGAACCTGGGAGGTGGAGGTTGCAGTGAGCCGAGATCACACCATTCCACTCCAGCCTGGATGACAGAGTGAGGCTCCATCTCAAAATATATATATGGAGGTGCCGATTACTTCCATGGCCATCAATCAAGCCCCTAATATGTAAAAGAAACGGGGGGGGGGCATTGGAAGGGATGAAAAAGTGCTAACAGACAAGATGGCTGCACTCAGGAGTGACAATATAGTCAGAGAGATAGACTTGTGTCACTAAAAACAGCTCACACGTGTAGTCCTGGCACTGAGGCCGAGGCTGGAGGATCACTCTAGCCCAGGAGGTCAAGATGAGCCTGGGCAATGAGTGAGTCTCTGTCTCTAAAAAGGAATGAAAGAAAACAATAGAGTCAGTTCTAAAGAGAAGCACATGACCTCCCAGAAGCAGGAGTTTGTGGTGACTGGATGGGGTCAGAGAAAGTCGCTAGCTCTGACCAAATGAACGGTGGCTCCACACAGAGCCAAGAGCTGCCTGGAAGGGGGCTGTACAAGGAGCCGAGGTTGAGATCCTCAGTGGGAGCTGGAGCTGTACCCTTGCTAAGGAAGAAACATCTTCCTCCTTAATGGAATCAGCTCTTGCCTCTGCAGCATCTCAGGAGCTGGGTTCACCTCCTCTGCTCATTTCTCACCTGCCCCTTGCCTCACTCCTGCTTCCCCAGCCTGGAGGCCTCCCACCTGCTTCCAGGCTGCAGCCATCGGGTGCCCTTTGTCTCTGAGCAGTCCCTCAGACCCTGCTTTCCCTCATGCCTGTAGAGCAGCCCTGCTGCTCCCTTATCTCCAGGGTGCCGTCCTGCTGCCTGGGCAAGGCAGTAGGGGAGCAAGCAGCGAGGTCTCTGCTCTCCGCTGGTGTTTGCTCTTCTGTTTCCTCTGCTGCCCCCAGGAAGCCCAGCACGTCACACAGCCCCCACACCCTGCACCTGGCAAGAGCACTGGGCTTACTCTGCTCAGACAGTTTCCCTGACTGCCTGACCTGGCACAGACATGCTCAGGGCTACTGAACATTAAGGCTGCCAGAGCTTGCCAGAGGGGTGAACCTTAGGTACTGTTCACTCCGAATCTGGTATTGTCCATTTACTGAAGGGGGTCAGAATACATCACCCCAAATAGGCCACTTTAGCAGAAGGACTATTTTTAGCAGAAGGACTATTTTTAGCTGAAGGTAATTAAGAAGCAGCAAATGAAGAAAGAGCTCCTTGCCCACGTCATCATCTGCCTCAATTTCCCTTTATGAAGGTGTTGACCTTTCCTCTCCTCATACCAGAAGAATCACCATTTTCATTAGAAAGAAAGTTGTCACCAAGATGGGTGCGCACAAACAAGCCTTGTAAAATTGCCTTTATCTTTCATGAGTTTCCCCCATATGTTTACCTGCCCACAATTCACTGTCCCTAAAAGCATAAACCCCTTTTCCTTCTTCTCACTTCTTCACAATTTATTATCAGTTGTTAAAATGGAATATAAGCCCCCAGTCTAACTTCTTTGAGGCTTCACGTCTTTTCAAGGAAGGCCTCCATCTATCTGAGCACATAACAAATGTTTAGGCCAGGCGTGGTGGCTCATACCAGTCATTTCAGCACTTTGGGAGGTGGAGGTGGATCACCTCGGGCAGATCACCCAAGGTCAGGAGTTTGAGGTTAGCCTGCACAACATGGCAAAACCCCATCTATACTAAAGATACAAAAATTAGCCGGGTGTGGTGATGGGTGCCGGTAATCCCAGCTACTTGGGAGGCTAAGGCAGGAGAATTGCTTGAACCCAAGAGGCAGAGGTTGCAGTGAGTCAAGATTGTGCTGTTGCACTCCAGCCAGGGGGACAAGAGTGAAACTCCATCTCAAAAAAAAAAATCTTCTTAATTTTAACATCTAATACAGGATATATTAATAGATATAATCCACATAAATAAAAGGTGTTTGAAATTATCAAAAATTTTAAAGACTATAAAGAGGTTCTGGGATCAGAAAGTTGGAGAACCATTGTGGGAGGTAGAAAAGTGCCTCTTCAAAGTGTCCTTTCTTGTTAACGAAATAATCATAAATGTTAGAAATAACAGTTTGTTTTAAAGACTTTCTTCAAAGCCTTCTTGCTCTTTGCTAGTAGTTCTTTGTTAAGCCATATCCTACGCTCAGGAGCATGTGGTACATTCTGTGTCCTTGTACTTTAACGAAGACATTTGTGCTAGACGTGCTCACAGTCACGTCCCAGCTCACAGTCCCTGCCCCTTCCTTATTTGGGCTTCCTTTTTGTTCTCTATTGCTTTTACCTGTTTAGAAAAGTTTTAAGTTGTTAGCCAATCGAGTTTTAGTTTAGATGGTGAAGAAAATCAGAGACAACCCCAAATACATAAGATAAATATGTCTGCTTTTCCTTTGTTAGTTTACTTTTGAAGCAAGATAGCTAACAGAAGCACCCTTTCTGCAGAAAGTAAAATTGCCTTGCTAAGAGATCCTTTGTCTCAGTGCTAATTTTTTCTTTGCAACACCAAACATCTGTTTCCAACATCCAATCCAGAATCGTCACCTGCATCGTCTTAGATTCATCCAGCTGGCTCACAGCAGGGAAGAATTGGGTCCTGCCCTGGCCCTGACTACCCTGTCATTACTGAGTCTCCTGCCCACACTCCCAGGTGGATTGGGCAGCTTTACTCTTCCTAACCTCTCTCCTATGGCACCAGAGCAGGAGCTCCATCAATAAATATTAATTCAAGGAGAGAACTGTCCACAAGGAGTTTTAAAACTACTAAGGCTCAGGCAGTAAGGGCAGATAGACAGAGGTTGGAGGAGTGGTGGGTGGAACCATGCTAGCAGAAAAGAAGGGAGACACAAGAAATCACCTTTAAAAAAATTAACAAGCCAGGCGTGGTGGCTCACGCCTGTAGTCCTAGCACTTTGGGAGGCTGAGGTGGGTGGATCACCTGATGTCAGGACTTCAAGACCAGACCAGCCATCATGGAGAAACCCCATCTTATAAACAAAAATTTAAAAAAATTAACAAATGACAACCCTGCTTAAAAGAAGATCTCTGAGGTTGGGCATGGTGGCTCATGCCTGTAATCCCAGCACTTGGGAGGCTGAGGTGGGCAGATTACCTGAGGTCAGGAGTTCAAGATCAGCCTGGCCAACATGACAAAACCCTGTCTCTATGAAAAATACAAAAATTAGCTGGACATGGTAGTGAGCACCTGTAATCCCAACTGCTTGGGAGGCTGAGGTAGGAGAATCACTTGAACCTGGGAAGCAGAGGTTGCAGTGAGCCAAGATCATGCCACTGCCCTCCAGCCTGCATGACAGAGTGAGACTCCATCTCCAAAAAAGTAAGAGAAAATCTCTAGCATATTAATCAAGTCTGCAGAGATACACAAGTGATGCGACCAGAGCAGAGGGCAGTGGTTTGAAACCCTCAATTTCAGCGGTCCTGTGCTTATTCCTGGAGAAGCCAGGAGCCCTGCTTTCCAAGGTCCTGCTCACACTGCTGGTGTCATAGCCAGGATTGCCTGGAGAACAGGGTCAGGCCCCTGGGGCTGGCAACATCAAAGCCTGTTCAGAGCACCTTCCCAGTCTACTGGTGCCCTGTAAACTACCACCAAGGCTGCCCATGAAGGAAGGGACCAGGATGGGATTGGATCATCAACAGCACCACAGTTCAAAGAGACGGAAGCCCTCTCAGGGTGAGGGAGAGCTGCAGCTCCTCAGGGGTTCTGGTCAGACTTCCAGATTCGGGCTCTCAATGGAGACTCCTCATTCTGTCTCAAATCAATACAGATAGCTAACAGAAGCACCCTCTCTGCAGAAAGTAAAATTGCCTTGCTAAGAGATCCTTCTTCTCAGTGCTAATCCTAATCCCAGAGGATTATTGCAAGGATCAAACAAATTAATAGTTTGAATGCTTTCAGAAATTATAACTGCTACTAATAATGTTATTATTACAAATCTATCACCAGCTCTAAAAAAACAACTCAAAACCTGCAGTTGACTCAGGAACACTGAGTTGATGTCTAAGAATTTAACAATCTGGCTGGGCGTGGTGGCTCATGTCTGTAGTCCCAGCACTTTGGGAGGCCAAAGTGGGTGGATCATGAGGTCGAGAGATAGAGACCATCCTGGCCAACATGATGAAACCCTGTCTCTACTAAAAATACAAAAAAAATTAGATGGGTGTGCTGGCGTGTGCCTGTAGTCCCAGCTACTCGGGAGGCTGAGGCAGGAGAATTGCTTGAACCCAGGAGGCAGAGATTGCAGTGAGCCGAGATTGCACCACTTCACTCCAGCCTGGTTCCTGGCAACAGAGCAAGACTCCATCTTGAAAAAAAAAAGAATTAAAAAATCTGTAAGTACAAGAAACTAGTGTTAGCCATTCATCTAAGACTAAGTGATATAAAAAGTTGCCCTGAACTCACTTTAGATTATCTCAATTACTAACTATAGTTTAATAGAGAACTATAAATTTGTTGGGAAGTTATTTAAAATACATGTGACTTACATAAAGCAATATAATATAAAATTTTACTGTCTATGATATCATGGAAGTATAACAATTTTTTTTTTTGAGACATAGTTTGACTCTTGTTGCCCAGGCTGGAGTACAAGGCACTGTCCTGGCTGACTGCAACCTCTGCCTCCCAGGTTCAAGCGATTGTCCTGCCTCAGCCTCCTGAGTAGCTGGGATTACAGGCGTGAACCACCACACCCTGTTAATTTTGTATTTTTCATAGACATGCGGTTTCTCCATGTTGATCAGGCTGGTCTCAGACTCCCAACCTCAGGTGATCCACCTGCCCTGGCCCCTCAAAGTGCTGGGATTATAAGAGTGAGCTACTTGCACCCAGACCAGGAAATATAAAATTTTGAAGCTGGGAGGAACCACAGGGAAACATGGGAGCAGAGAGCTATTAAGGTCATACTACAACTGGTTTTTATCAGAACAGAAACTAGGACTCAAGAGTTTCTTTTATTTTTATTTTGAGACAGGGTCTTGGCTGGGCATAGTGGCTCATGCCTGTAATCCAAGCAGTTTGGAGGCCAAGGCGGGCAGACCACCTGAGGTTGGGAGTTCAAGGCCAGCCTGACCAACATGGTGAAAGCCCATCTAAAAAAAAGAGACAGGGTCTCACTCTGCTGCCCAAGCTGCAATGCAGTGGCACTATCTTGAACAGCCTTGAACTCCCAGGGTCAGGTGATCCTACCATCTCAGCCTCCCAAGTAGCTGGGACCACAGGTGCATACCACCATACCTGGCTAATTACTTTGTTTTGTAGAGATAAGTGTTTTGCTATGTTGCCTAGGCTGGTCTCGAACTCCTGAGCTCAGGGGATTTAACTGCCGTGGTCTCCCAAAGTGCTGGAACTATGTAACTACTGCATCTGATCAGGACTGGGAGTTTCACTCAGCTTTCCCTACCAGAGCATCATTCACTTCACAAGTTTTGAGCTTCTCCTATTGCCAGACATATGCATAGGCTTGATGCCAAAATCTCATTTAATCCCTGAAATTATACTATGAGTTAGGTCTCATTTTACAGATAAGGATTTTGAGGTTGAGAAATTCAGGCCCCCTGCATAATTAGTGGGGCTGGAAAC
>NW_016108531.1:9580-11120 GCF_001604975.1 Cebus imitator
AAAAGAAAGATGAAAGAAAGAAAGGGGATGAAAGGAAGGAGAAAGAAGGGAAGGAAGGAAGGAAGGAAGGAAGGCAAGAAAGCAAGGAAGGAAGGAGAGGGGAAGGAAGGAAGGAGAAAGAAGGAAAGGAAGAAAGGAAAAAAGAAAGCAATAGAGAAAGAAGGAAGGAGGGAAGGAAGGAAGGAAAAAGAAGAGAAGGAAAGAAAGAAAGGAAGTGAGGTGACTGTCACTAGAGTGACATCTCAGCCCCAGCTGCACATTGGTATCACTCAAGGAGAGGAAAAATGCCTGTGTCCCACCCCAGAGCGACCAAATCAGAATCTGTGGGGTAGGAGTTTGGTGTTCGTGACCCCCCAGGTGGTTCTAGGGTGTGATATACAGCCAGGGTGAAGATCCGCCCTGTTCCAATTGGACGGACAAGTAAACAGCAAAATGACAGCATCGCCAGATGAGTCCTATCAAAACGGGAGCAGTTAAGAGCGTGTGTGTTCTCCTAAAGTGACACCAGCAACATGACACAGGGGTCACTTCATTCAGCAAGGAGCCAAATGGAACTCTGAATGCTAAGAATCCAGGCAAAAGCCTGGGGGCTGGGGGCGGGTGGAGGGAGCACTAAAAATGCTTATGATATGAATGACAACATCTAAGCAAATGTCTCAAAACGGCCGTCACAGGTTCTGTGCCCCGGCCCGTGTCCCGTGGCCTCTCCCTCCTCAGTGCCAGCAGCGCCATCCCCTGCGGAGAACTCTGGGGTCTTGGAAGAGCCCCGTGAAGACTCAGGGGACCCAGTCGGGGCCTCCACCTCTGCTGTGGGGGAAGGGACGGGGCCCTGGAGATAAGACCCGCCTCGTGACTGCTGCCACCGGGGAGCGGCTTTTGTCACTGAGCATTAGGGACACAATGGGAGGCTCTGCGGCCGGACCCTCCGTCCACAGCAGCCCCGGCCAGAATTTGCCGCCAGGAGGCAGGGGCGGGGGGAGGAAGAGCAGCTCCATGAAACGATTCCCTAGAAGGCTATTTTCAGCTGTTCACGTGCTGATGGCCCCCCCAAGTCCTGCTAATTGGGGGCATTTAGCCCTCGACTCTCTGTGGCAAAAGCCTTTGTTCCAGGGTCAGAACCGAACAAATGGTCACACCCCATCCCCCTCAGCCTCCACAAGAATCCCAAATCCTAGCAGCCTTATGGCACCTTCTCCAAAGGCCGGCTGGGGGACAGGCAGGGGTGGGCGGTGTGAGGACCAGCACCGAGGTCTCTCCACCCTGGCTCTGGAAGGAGAAAATGGCACCTACAGAACAAGGGGGGCAAGACGGAACAGGAAGCCTGTGCTCGGGCTCCTCTCCCTCCCTTCCATCCAAGCGCTCAGCAGCTTCTCCCACGTGCCACCCATGGCACTCAAGATGAAGTCCTGTCTCAGCATCTCCTCCCTCCCCTTCCCTCCTCCCCTCCACCCACGGAAGATCACAAGGTTCTGCCAGGGTCGGGGTTCCCTATGCACGCCCACACCAAGACAGTTGCCAGGATTTGCCCAACAGGAAGTTT
>NW_016108531.1:12281-13387 GCF_001604975.1 Cebus imitator
AGCTTCGAATGTGACAATGTAGGTAAAGTACTTTGTAAAGGTCAAGGTGAAGCAGGTCCTTCCTCAAAGTGTGGTCTGGGTCAGGCCACCTGCATTAGAATCCACAAGAAAGGGGCTGGGAGAGGGGGACTAGTTATTTTTACAGCTTCCTGACACTACCAGACAATACAGAATTAGAACCTGGGAGGTCAGCACTCAATACCTGATTTTTTTTTTTTTGAGACAGAGTTTTGCTCTTGTTTCCCAGACAAGAGCACAATGGCTGGATCTCAGCTCACCACAACCTCAGCCTCCCAGGTTCAAACACCCTGCCTCAGCCTCCAGAGTAGCTGGGACTACAGGTGCCTGCCTCCACCCCTGGCTAATTTTGTTTGTATTTTTAATAGAGAGGGGATTTCACTATGTTGGCCAGGCTGGTCTTGAACTCCTAACCTCATGATCTGCCCGTCTTGGCCTCCCAAAGTGCTGGGATTACAGGTGTGAGGCACCCTGCCTGGCCCAGTACCTGATTTTAAACAGCCCCTCCAAATTCTTTATATGCACCTCAATGTTTGAGAACCCCCACCCACACACATGATGACCACTACTGGGGCCTACTCCTCATAAGATGTGGGCTGGTCTGAAATAAGTCACAATTTAGTTGAGAAATGAAGACTTACATATTCTGGCATAAATAATACAAAGCAATGCATTTGGGCTACTGAAAAGAAACGTTACAAGAAAAAAGGAATGAGGGAAGTGGAAAGCCATGGTCCCAGAAAGAATGAAGGAGGGGCTGCTGACCTGCCAACTGGGCAGAGCTGAAATTGCTCAGGAGAGAAGGGTGAGCCTTGATGGACTGGAGTCCAACCCTGGAGAGAGGCTTCCAAACACAGAAATTAGCCAGGCACAGTGCCTGTAATCCCAGCACTTTGGCAGAGCTGGGGTGGGTGAATTGCCTGAGATCAGGAGTTCAAGAGCAGCATGGCCAACATGGTGAAACCCCATCTCTACTAATAATACAAAAATTAGCTGGGCTCAGTGGTGCACGCCTGTAATCCCAGCTACTTTGGAGGCTGAGGCAAGAGAATCACTTCAACCTGGGAGGTGGTGGTTGCAGTGAGCCC
>NW_016108531.1:14270-18061 GCF_001604975.1 Cebus imitator
TAACTGAAATAACAAGTGGATTACCTGAGATCAGAAGTTCAAGGCCAACCTGGCCAACATGGTGAAACCTGTCTCTACTAAAAATACAAAAAACTAGCCAGGCATGATGGTGTGTGTCTACACGGAGGCTGAGGCACAAGAATCGCTTAAAACTGGTAGGTGGAGGTTGCAGTTAGCCCAGATCACGCCACTGCACTCCAGCTTGGGTAACAGAGAGAAACTCTGTCTCAAAAGGAAAAAAGATAATTTCCTGATGAAGTATAAGTGTCTGGTCTGAATGATAGTTTTCTCTGAAAACAGCATTCTGACTTTGTTTTTTTTGAGACAGAATCTTGCTCTTGTTGCCCACGCTGGAGTTCAATGGCACGATCTTGGCCCACCGCAACCTCCACCTCCCAGGTTCAAGCGATCCTGTCTCAGCCTCCTGAGTAGCTGGGATTACAGGCATGCATCACCTCACCTGGCTAATTTTGTATTTTTAGTAGAGACGAGGTTTCTCCATGTTGGTCAGGTTGGTCTCGAACTCTCTACCTAGGCGATCTGCTCACCTTGGCCTCCCAAAGTGCTGGAATTACAGGCATGAGCCACCGCACCCAGCCCTGACTTTCTTGTTTCTACATCTGTCACTTATGAATTTTTTCAATGTATATTGATCCTGTGGAGCCCTATTACTTCTGGGTCTACAAACAACAAACTTCAGAGCCTATAAAATAAGACTACAGAATATGCTGACAAAAACAAAATACTGCCACCGTGTGAGCCTTTCCACAAGCTTAGCAGTCAGTCCCCAAGACCCAATCAACATGTAAATGAACCAGCAGACTATGATGTGGAGAAGACTTCCCAAGGTCACTTTCCTCAGGCCACTGAAAACCTTTAATCAGCTCAAACTCTTATGAGCTCACCACGTGGAATGTCCAGGGATCCTGCCCACTCCCACAATACCCAACTCCCTCATCCTACCAAAAACATCCTCAGGAAAGTTCTCTCCAATAAACTCACCGAAATAATTATCTAGCAGTATTTGACACTGAGGGCTGCTTTTTGTGAAAGACCCCTCCCCACCAACATGGAGTCTTGGGTTGGTCCATCTTAGAGTACCTGACATGTTATCCTTTGCTTCTGGCCAAAATACCAGACCCTAAAATCGGATTTTTTTTATGATGCTCCCTTATTTTGAACTCTTCCTACTTTTTTCCATTTCACTGTTTCCAAACATTCTTAAAATCAAAATCTTTTTTTTTTTTTGAGACTGAGTCTTGCTCTGTCACACAGGCTGGAGTACAGTGACACAATCTCTGCTCACTGCAACCTCCTCCCCATAGGTTCAAGTTATTCTTTCACCTCAGCCTCCCAAGTAGCTGGGATTACAGGTGCACACCACCACTCCAGCTAATGTTTGTATTTTTAGTAGAGATAGAATTTGGCTGCGTTGGCCAGGCTGGTCTTGAACTCCTGGCCTCAAGTGATCCACCAGCCCCAACCTCCCAAAATGCTGGGATTATAGGCATGTGCCAACACACTCAGCCTCCCCTCTCTTAACGTCTCCACGCTTTTTTCTTCTGTATGCAAAACAAGTCTCTCCACCCTAAAAAGAAACTTGTGGTCCCTGTGGCTCTGTCCAGCTACCTTGACATTCTTTCTCTCAAATCGCAGCCAAATCCATCTCCAATTCACCAGCTGTATTTCATTTTCCTACTCCCAGAAATGGGGTTTATCTTCTCAGCACATCACTGAAACCATTCAAAGGCGGCCTCATAATTTCCACATCCCATGGGTAATTATCCAGCTGCATGTTTCTTGCCCTCACCCTGCCATGTGACTTCCTTTATTTTTGAAACCCCTTCTTTTGACCCCTAAGATGGCGCTATCCTAGTTCTCCTCCTTCTCAGCTAATGTCACCAGGCCTTGAGTATCATGGCAGAAGGCAGGATGGGAAAACCATGAGAAATGGGCAAAGGGCAGCAAAGGATGTGTTCCCAGTTTTGCTGTGGCCTGCACAGTCCATTTCAGGTTTCCTTGCTCATGGTGGCCCCTGGAAAGGCACATGTCTCTCTGCACCAGGACCTGGGTAGGCAATTCATGAGTATTCTGTCTGCTACCAGCTAAGATCTGAGTCAGGCCAGAGAAAATGAGGTGGGAGGAGCAAAGGAAGTGGGAGGAGCAAAGGAGGTGGGAGGAGCAAAGAGCAGAGCTGGGCTCACTGGCAGCAGCCTGGCTCTGATCTCCATGTAGAGCACGTTGTCCTCATAGAGCTCCTGCATGCTCTGGAAGACATAGTCTCTGAACACTGGTGCATAAAGGATAAGGCCAGAGATGGTGGAGAAGATGGTTTTCAACTTTGACCAGACAGCATTTTGGTTTGTGTAAACCACTTCTGGGTGCGGGGTCACCAGAGTGAAGTTCCTCAGCAAGCTGTCCAAGACACAAAGCGGGGAGTGGTGGAGGCTGGTCCAGTACACTGCCCCCAGGCACCCGTTGGCCTGCTACCCATCTTGCATCTCCCAGCTAGCAGCACACCAGGATGCACCCTAGAGCAGAGATAAGGGCAAAGGGGAACATTCCCAGGCTCTCTGATATAAGACTGGGTCCTGTGGCCAGGCAGTCCAGTGCTTGCTTAAACCCTAACCTCAAACCCAGGAGACTGCTTGAGAGGAGAGCTCACCAGCCAGGCTCTCCTGGCTCCTGTCCTCCCTCCGCATGCTTGGCCAATCTGACCCCACTGTACTTAGATTATAGACCTAAAAGCTCTCTCTCTCTCCCTTTCTCCCTCATTCTTCCTTTACCCAATGACAGCAAACTAGACCAACCTCTTTTTGGGAGATGTTATGGACTAGATTCTGCACCCAAGCCCCAAATTCAAACGTTAAAGCCCTAGCCCTCATATGGAGAAGGGAATTTTAAAGAGATGATAAAGATTAAATGAGATTGTAAGGATGGGGCCCTACTGTAGTAGGGATGGTTGTCCTTGTAAGAGGAGGAGGCCAGGCACGGTGGCTCACGCCTGTAATCTCAGCACTTTGGGAGGCCAAGATGGGTGGATCATTTGAGGTCAGGAGTTTGAGACCAGCCTTGCCAAGATGATGAAACCCCATCTCTACTAAAAATACAAAAAATAGCCGGGCATGGTGGCACAGGCCTGTGGTCCCAGCTACTCAGGAGGCTGAGGAGGAAGAATCACTTGAACCCAGGAGGCGGAGGTTGCAGTGAGCCAAGATTGTGCCACTGCATTCCAGCCTGGTGACAGGGAAAGACTCTGTCTCAAATTTTATTTTAAAAAAGAAGAAAAAAATTAGTCGGCCATGGTGGTGCATGCCTGTAATTACTCAGGAGGCTGAGGCAGGAGAATCGCTTGAACCCTGAAAGTAGAGGTTGCAGTGAGCCAAGATTGCAACACTGCAGGGCGACAGTGAAACTCGTCTCAAAAAAAATAATAGAAGAAGAAGAGGAAGAGACAGCAGGAGTGCACACACAGAGGAAAGGCCATGTGAGGACATAGCCAGAGGCAGCCTTCTGCATGCCAAAGAGACAGGCCTCAGGAGAAACAAACCCTTCCCTGGCACCTTGATCTTGGACTTCCAGCCTGCAGAACCACGAGAAAATGAATTTCGTTTTTTTTGTTTTTTGAAACAGGGTCTCACAATCACCCAGGCTGGAGTGCAGTGTCACAATCACAGCTCACTGCAGCCTCAAACTCCCAGACTCAGGCAATCCTCTCATGTCAGCCCTGGGGTAGCTGAGACTATAGATGTGTGCCACCACATCTGGTTAGCTGCTTTATTTTTGTTGAG
>NW_016108531.1:19989-21312 GCF_001604975.1 Cebus imitator
GCCCTATTACAAAAGTGAGTGGATGAAAAATAATATTTAGATTCCCAAAACTCCCAACCTTGTTATGTCTCCAAATTAACCTAATGTAAATGAATCACTCAGTATTTTATAAATGTTCAAAAAAGCAAAATACGTTACTGACTTTAGATGGGGAATATTTATTGGGGCTGTTACCTTGACCATTCCACATTTTGTTGCTGGTGGACAAAGGAAGAGGCCTTTGTTCTGGTAAAATCCAGGAAGTTAGATTAGTTATGGATATGTGTTTCTGGAAACAAATTGTGGAAATAAAAGGAAGAATGCACTTCAGGAGAGAGGAAAAACACCTGTGCTTCTGAATGTTCAACATCCTGATGCCTTATGGCCAATACCAGTAGACCCACATCTGGGTTATGGCACATTTCCTTCAGCTCCTTATACATTCCTTTTAAAACCTCCCTCCTATGGGTCATTCTGGCATTGCTTTTATTGAGTTGCTAAAAAATGTTTTTGCCTTCCTTTAGACAGACATGTCTCTGAACCTGGACCACTGTTACTGTTTATTCACCAGCAAAATTTTCATTCATTCTTCAAGACTCATCCAGAGTTGATCTTTGATTCTGTGTGCCTACTAGATAGATATTTGTGGCAGTCATCATGTTGTACTGAGATTATTGCTTTGTGTGTCTGTAACTGCTACTAGATTGTGAGGTCTGGTTGAAGTGACAATGTCAACAAAATCAAGAGAGACTGAATCCCAGATTCACAGTCTAATACCATCACTTTTAGGTTTCAAATAATGACAGCGAAATTTCATTTTATACTGCTGATTTTGAAACTTCACCTGGGTCTTCAGTATAAACAAATGAAAGATAAAGTGATAGGGAATGAGAAAATCAGATATAAAATGATGAAAACTGTCATCATTTAAACCATCATAAATTCCATGGTTTGGCTTGTTCCTGCAAAGTCACATGTTGAAATTGATCTCCAACTGGGCAGTGTTGAGAGGCGGGTCTTACTGGGAGGTGTTTGGGTCATGGGAATCAATCCTTCACATATAGATTAATGCCTTTATTTGGTGTGGTGAGATAGGGTGGTGAAGTTTAGCTTCAGCAGGAATGAGATTGTTCCAGAGAACACATTGTGGAAAAGAGTCTGTCTTCTGGTTTCTTTCTCTTGCTTTCTCTCTCACCAAGTGATCTCTTTGGACTCATCTGCTCCTTCTCCACTCACTGACATAAATGCACTCAGCCTGAGTCCCTCACCAGGTGTAGCTGCCCAATGGTAGACTTTTAGCCACCAGAATTGTGAGCATAACAAATTTCTTACTTTTATAAAATA
>NW_016108531.1:24251-25431 GCF_001604975.1 Cebus imitator
TTGTCATTTTAATTGAGACTTTAGTCAGATTAAACTATGAAAAATTCCTGCAAATGGCTCAGATGACCTCTGAAAAATATTTGCAATTCTTAGATTTTCACTTTTTGCAGTTAAATTCAGCAGTATTTTTAAGTAAAAGAGAGTAAGGTAAAGGACTTCAAACTGCCAAAGCAAAGATTACACTTTGTATTGGTCAGGGTTCTCCAGAGAGACAAACCATAGGAGATATATATATATATATACTTTGCTCAAGTATCTGACAATTTCCTTTTGACACATTCCCAGAAAGGCCTAAGGTCAGAGTTTGTGCTAGTCATTAGGTTCTTCATAACTCTTTGCCAAATAGCTCTCAAGGAGAAATGGCAACAAGCAGAAGGGTGGTGAATTTCTATTCACTTTTTAAAAATGTTTTATTCAATCATAACATACATACCGAAAAGTGTACATATCATGAGTGTACAGTTCACTGAATTTTAAGAAACTGAACACACCCACATAACCTGGACCCAGATAAGGAAATAGTAGAACATTTCCAGCAGAAACCCCCTTGCTGCCTTCCCCTCACTACTCTCTGAGATGTGGGATTTTATTTTATTTTTATTGTAGACACAGTCTCTTTCTGTCACCCAGGCTGGAATGCAGTGGTGGGACCTCTGCTGACTGCAACATCTGCCTCCTGGGTTTAAGCAATTCTCATAGCTGGGATTTCAGGGGTGTGCCATCAAGCCTGGCTAATTTTTGTATTGTTTTGTAAAGACAGGGTTTCGCCAGGTTGGCCAGGCTGGTCTCAAACTCCTGATCTCAGGTGATCTGCTTGCCTTAGCCACCCGAAGTGCTGATATTAAGGGTGTTAGCCACTGCGCCTGGCCAAAAGAGGTAGGATTTTAAAACCCCAAGACATAGCAACCCAATTATATCTTTGGAGTCTTAGTTTTTTAATACTCTTTTTTGAGATGGAATCTCTATCACCCAGGCTGGAGTGCAACGGTGTGATCTTAGATTACCTCCATCTCCCAGGGTCAAGTGATTCTCCTGCCTCAGCCTCCCAAGTAGCTGGGATTACAGGCATGCACCACCATGTCCTGCTAATTTTGAATTTTTTGTATAGACAGGGTTCCAACATGTTGGTCAGGCTGGTCTCAAACTCCTGACCTCAGGTGACCCACCTCCCTCGGCCTCC
>NW_016108532.1:0-2882 GCF_001604975.1 Cebus imitator
TGTGGTGCACACAGGTAAGAGCCAGCAGCAGCAGAAGCAGAAGAGTGTATGCTGGTCACTGTTTAAGGGAGAAACTCTGTTGCCCCAGGCAATGGGCTGATCTGTGAAATGTACAGTGGTCTGAGGAGCTGGGGACAAAGCTGGGTGGATCCGAACAACTAAGCTCACCCTTGGATACTGCAAGGATGAGCACAAGCACCAGCCCTCCCAGGGGTGTCAGGAGAAGACCCTGGTGAGATGCCCCTAGGTGTCTGCAGTGTGGGAGGCAGCTGCCCCAATTCCATGGCCTTGGCAGGCAGGGCCTGATCAACTTACCTGTCACAGTCCCAGTGGCGAGTACACTCAGATTGGACAGGCACCACTTTCTATCTCCAGGTTGCAGTAGAAATGACAGCTATGAAAGGCATTTGCCCTGCAGTTCCCCATCAAAATGTCTTCTATGTGGAACCACCTCCGTCAGCCCAAAGCACACAGCATTTCAGCTCTCCTGCTGTCTCCTGCAGGAACACTGCTGCTATGTGTAAAGAGGGGGAGGGGCCTTGTCCTTCTTGCAAGCGTGGTTTCATTGGGCACATCACCAGTGTGGATGCAGCCACCCTAATACTTCTAGAATGTCTTCCCTCTGGTGTGTCTGCATCAGTTTCCTTTGTGAGTGACCACAGCTATGTCCACTGGATTGGGAGCAGGGGAGCTGTGCCCCCTCTACATCTGTGACCAAGCAGGGGGGCAACTTGGCTCCTGGTATTTATCTATTCTCCTCCATTGCAGAGCCAAGCACAGCACCTGTGTGTCTACTGGAAGTGGTGTAGTCACTTTCAGCCCACAAGCAGGTTGCTCTTGCACACAGGAAAGAGAATGCTACAGTCTTCTTTGTCACAGGGGGTGTCCCTTTGTTGCACTGCACTCTCCCTTCCTTTCCATTAGGAACACCACTCGCTGATGGTTAAATTACTGGGAATGCTGTAGCTTCTCTGAGTCCAGCACGCTATGTATGACTGCCACATCCAATCAGGTGCCAGGTTATGTCTGTGCAGCTCTGGGGTTATGGAGACACAGGGCTGAGGTTCCTGGGTAGGATACAGTCCCCATGTGAGTGCACTGCAAGTATGAAACCTACCACTGTAGCTCAGGTCCAAGGAGAAGGCAAATGACTCTGATCAAGCTAGTAGTTTGGTATACAGCCCTGAAGAAGTTCTGAAATCTCCTCTCACACCAGTGTGTGTGCTCACAAGGGCCGAGGAGCTCTCTCACAGCTTGGATGCACATTCTGATCTGCAGGGAGCCCAAAAGACTCCTACCAACACTTTCTATGAAGTCTCCCCGGATCCTAATCAACCATTGCCAGGCTCTTGCTTCTATTTTTTTCCCTGCTTTGGCTTCTTAACAGGATTTTCTTCTATGCTCCAGCACCCTGTCTTTGATATTTTTCAAGTTATGATCATTTACCTGTAACTTTGGTTCTTCTCTCTGAGGAGAACTGTTGTCCAAACTCCTTAGTCAGCCAACTTATTTTCAAAAGCCCTAATTCTGGTTTATGTTTGCAACTTTAAAACTGTAGTCTCAGTCTTTTTTAATATGAGAGAGCAATTTCATACTTTCAGTAGAAACATATAACATTAAATTTCATAAATGTCAGTGATTAGAAGTAGATTCATCATAAATAACTTGAATTTCCAAATTAATTTTTAGAACAGGCACATTTTAATACCATAACATTTCTCATAAAGTTTTATTTCAATTTACACAGCGTATAAAACATAATATGTAGCGTTCTTTTCATGGAAAAGGATTTATCTGATGCCCCTCCGTATGCATAACCTAACACCAACCTCACTCTATTGTGGCCCATGTAATCTTTACTTTGGCTATGATTAATTATATATTATTATGAAATTATTTTATCTTTTTAAAGAACAAGAATGCAGCCTTCCTAAAATAGATGAACAATTAGTTCCTGAACCCAAGAACGACCAGTTTAAAGTTGGAGAGGTGGTGAAATTCTCCTGCAAACCAAGATTTACCAGAGTTGGAGCTAATTCAGTTCAGTGCTACCACTTTGGATTGTCCCCTCAACTCCCAATATGTAAAGGTGAATGTTTATCTTACAATTGCTGAAACAAGAATTAAAACTTTGAATAGTTTTAATTCTTAATTTTGTTTGGGCTTCTATCATCTGCAATCTAAAGAATTAAGTCAAAGATTTGCCTGTGTAGGATATGGATTGGAACTGAATACCGGAGGTTTGGTTGCTTAAGTTAATCTCCACTCTTTCTTGAACGATGTACTGGAAGTATTCCTAGACACATAGGTGTTGTCTGTCTTAGTCTATTTTATGTTTATGTTTCCATAAAGGAATAACTGAGGCTGGATGATTTATCAAAAATCATCCAGCCTCAGTTATTTGGCTTTATTTTTATTTGGCTCACTATTCTCATGGCTATAAAATTCAAGATTGGGCATCTGCTTTCAGTGAGAGCCACAGACTGCTGGTAGAAGGGGAAGAGGAGCCAGTGTGTGCAGAGAACACATGAGGAGAGAGAAGCAAGAGAGAACAGGGAGGTGACAGGCTCTTTTTAAGAGCCAACTCTTGCAGGAACTAATAGAGTGAAAACTATCCCTGAGTGGGGTCTTTCATCTATTCATGAGAGATCCATACCTATGACCCAAACGTCTCCCATTAGGCCCCACCTGAAACATTGGGGATGAAGTTTCACCACAGTGTTGGAGGGGGCAAACATCTAAACCATAGCAGTGGCTGGCAATGCAGGGAGCTCTTTGTTAATTTTCATTTTGCCTGCAACGTCATCATCCACATTGAACATTTTGTGTAGTGTGGGCTGTAACTTAAGTTTCATTGAGTGTGTCTAAACAGTATTTAAGCC
>NW_016108532.1:9839-11289 GCF_001604975.1 Cebus imitator
CACTACACACTGGGGTCAGTTGGGGGGAAATAGGGGAGGGACTGTGGGGGGTGGGGAGCTGGGGAGAGACAGCAATGGGAGAGATGCCAGATGTAGGTGATGGGGAGGAAGGCAGCAAATCACACTGCTATGTGTGTACCTATGCAACAATCTTTTAATCTTTTGTGTATCTATTAGAGGTTTTGCTTTGTGGTTATCCTTAGGCTTATATAACATATCTTTAAAAGTCTATTTTAAGTTGATAACAACTGAATTCTGATTACATATAAAATCTCTAAATCTTACTCTGCTCCTCCTATGTTTTTTATCTTTGATGACATACTTTACATCTTTCTAGAATTCATATCTCTTAACAAAGCATTGTGCCTTCAGTTGTTCTTAGTAGCGTTGCCCTTTAACTTTATGCTAGCAATAATTCCCCATCACCATTACAGTATTAAAGTGTTTGGATTTCATATCATACCTACTTTTACTTGTAATTTTTATACTTTAACATCTTCATGTTACTATTTAGTATCCTCTTCTTTCACCTTCAAGAAATCCCTTTAGCATTTCTCATAAGGCAAAATAGTGTCCTTATACTCTCTCAGCTTTTTTTAACCACAGAAAGACTTTATCACCCCTTTGTTTTTAAGACAGAATGGTAGAATCTGGAGTTATTGGTTGGCAGTAATTTTCTTTCAGAACTTTGGGTATATCATTCTACTTCCTTATGTCCTGCAGGGTTTCTGTTGAATAATCCACTGACAGTCTTGTGGAAATTCCATTTTATGTGACCATTCACTTTTTATTTGCTGCTTTCAACACTTCATCTATAACTTATGATAATTTGATTGTGTTATATCTCCAAATGAGTATCTTTTATTAAACTTATTTGATTTCCTTTGTGATTTCTGGAAGTTATTTTCCATGTCTTCTCCACTTGTTGGAATTTTTCTATTATTATTTCTTTGAATATATTTTCTATTTCCTTCTGTCTTATTCTGCTTTTTACATGCTGATAATGCATATGTTATTTCACATGATGGCATCCCATCTGGATGTTAAGCTAGTTTCACATTTATTTATTTATTTATTTAGCTCCTCATATTAGGTGATTGTCAGTAATTTGCCTTCAAGTTCACCAATTCTTTCTTCTACTTTAACTGGTCTGCTGATGAATACCTCTTTAAAATTTTTCACTCAGTTATAGTTTTCTAAAATTTGCGCCTTTCGTTTGGTACTTTTAAAATACTTTCGAAAGATGGCCGTTTAGGAACAGCTCAGGATTGCAGCTCCCAGTGAAAGCGCAGAGGGTGAGTGGACGCCGTGTTTTTATTGCCCACAGACTAGGAAATTCCCGGGCAGAGGTGCTTCACGGTCGCCAGCGCGGCTGTTTCGGCCAGCACGGCTGTGCCGGCCAGCGCCGCTGCTTTGCCCCGCGCGGCTGCTTTGCCCCGCGCGGCTGCTT
>NW_016108532.1:14774-17704 GCF_001604975.1 Cebus imitator
TTTTTTTCTATAACTCACCGTGTTTCTGTGCAAGGGATAAAACAATGGCCTTTCTCAGTCTTATCAGACTGGCATCACATAGTGGAAAGATCTCACTAATTTTTCCAGCCAAAAATTTTCATGTGCCTCTCAAGTCTTTGTGCATACTGCTGTCTCTTATTTTTGGTGGCTCTCTGGAGGTCAGAATGTGTCACATCTGGCCAGTACCTGGCACAAATAAGGTAGCAGCAAGGCTCTCTACCTGTAGCTGAAAATTTTGAGGCATTGGCTGTGTATTTCACTTCTTTCTGCATTCATAGTGAGAATAAATGTGGGGGCTTATCTCACAGTCTCTCCGTATTCCACCAGGTAAGGACCCTGTGGCTAATGCCTGTACTAATATTCAGGCTGCACACTGTGACCCTGAAGAGGTAGCTGCTGAAAATGAGTTCATTGTATTACCACCTTTTTTATTCTGTGATGTAGGGCCTTTCAGGAATGCAAATCCCTATCATCTCCCAGAGTGAGTTTATTAAGGAGACAATGCCTTGAGTCAGGGCTATAGACATAATGACATTTGAAGGCATGGCTAAACTTGGTCCAGGAAGAATGGGAAATCTGAATTAATCATTGGGGTGAGCCTCATGAAGTACCAAATTTTGGCTTTGGCTGTAGGAAGATTATTGTTTGTTTGCATCATTAGCTGCCCTGTGCAAGCTCTATAGAAGCCAGGTTATTAAGTAGCCAGTGGAAGCATGTGCCCTAAGCCCTTTCTGGAGAGAAATGGAAATCAAACATTCTCTTCCCTTTTCCGCACTGCTCCAATTTGGCGTCGCCTCTGGTGTTTTTACATGCAATCTGAAGACCACCTCTTTGCTTTATGATCTAAGCAGACTGGTATATTCCTAGTATGCACTGCTGTGAGAGTTAAGAGTTTCAGGATGCAGTCCTTTTAGAGGTAACTGTAAAAGTTGTAGCACTTAATGGATGACTTAAACCTTTCTGGGGATAAACATGGAGCTGCATTTTTATTTTATTTGAAATATTTTCTCATTTGTCTTGTGCTATGTCTGTTGATGATCAATTGTATTGAAGTTTATAGTCTAATTTCTAAATGTTTGTTTATCTAGATAACTTATTTTTGCTGGTTTTTAATTTAATTCTGTTGTGAAAGTATACCAGGAAAATTTCAGTATTTTGAAACAGTCATTTTTAAATTTCACAACTGATAGTCTACTTGCTGATGGTTCTATTTAGAAAAGAAATATGCATACACACTAAGTGTAGAATTAGACTATAATGGGTCACAATGGTCTTTACATTTAAATTTAGAATTAGGCTATATCGTGTCACAATTTTGTTAAATAAACAATCTCTCTCAATTACTTAGTATTAGAAAATACTTTAAATTAAATAATAATGATTGCAGTCCACATTAAAATTAATGGAATATGGTTGAAACCTAGATGTGTTTTAGCATTACAACATGCATTAGAAGAAAAGAAAAAACAAAATAAAAACAACAGGTACTATAATCAAGAAGGTAGGAACATACACCTAACAAAAATAGAAGGAAAGAGTCATTCAAGCATAAATAGTTGATCTTTAATATTAAGAAAAATAAATTGATGAGAATGTTAAAAACATGTTAAAATATTGAAAAACATAAAGAAGGCAAAATACTTTTGACAAAATATGAAGTACTTTAATTATTATAGGCAAAAAAGAAAATAAACTTATAAATAACAATTAATGAAGTTTTATTCACCTAATATCTCACTGAATTGATAACAAAATGTCAGACAATTGAAATAATTGCCATGATTTCCTATAATATGCTTACATAAAGCTTTAGGTGAAGTAGAGCATACTCTGATAAGAGAGAGAAGAATCAAGGAATTATAGGGTGCTGAATGCTCCTAGATGCTTCCAAACTCCTCCATCAGTCAAACAGTACATGCTTCATTTTCATATTATGAAAAACTAAGATATTTCTGATGTATCACAGTTTAACAGGAGTTCAGCTGTGAGATTACAGAGGTGTCTTTATATCTAATTATGTAACTAAAGTCAGGCTTTCCCTAAACTGTATAGGTAAGGTAATAAATAAAAGCTTGAAGGCAGTTCCAAACTTTAAATAGCATACTATAAATCACTAGTGAATATATTTAATACTTATATTGGTCAAGTGTCAGTAACAAATTGATTATTAACTAAATATAATCTTGCTTATGGCTAATCAGAATCCATTGGCAGAACATTTTGTGAGGGTTTTAATCCAATTCTGATACATTTGATAATAGATATCAGTTTTTATTTAATGTGTGGAATTGAGTGTGTAATACCATTAAAACATTCTAAAGTTTCAAAATAATTAAAATTGGTATTACATAAATTATGCAAAATTTATTAAACAAAGAATGTACAGAAGAACTACAAGAAAGTCTATGAGAATACAAGCCAAAATTTCTATTATTTAATTAACTGTTACAAAGTTGAAAAGTATAACATATGTATACATAGACGATAATAGGTAATAATTTATAAAACAGTTACTGAATTTTATATTATTCTAACTAATCATGTAAATTATGATTCTTAATAAAAAGTCCTAATTTTAATATTTTTATTTTATTTTAACTATATGTTTAATATTTTTTAGCGACACAAATACAACTATGCCCACCTCCACCACAGATTCCCAATTCTCTGAAGATCACAACCACATTGAATTATCAAGACGGAGAAAAAGTATCTGTTCTGTGTCAAGAAAATTATCTAATTCAGGAAGGAGAAGAAATTATGTGCAAAGATGGAAGATGGCAATCAGTACCACGCTGTGTTGGTCAGTAGTGTATAATTTGTTTTACATAATTATTTCAAATGAAGTTAATATTCTGTTGTGCTTTGTGTAAGCAAGAGAGACGTTCTTTCTCTATGTCTATTACTTT
>NW_016108532.1:18864-21171 GCF_001604975.1 Cebus imitator
AATAAAATACCTAGGAATACAACTAACAAAGGATGTAAAAGACTTCTTCAAGGAGAACTACAAACCACTGCTCAAGGAAATAAGAGAGCAGACAAACAGATGGAGAAATAGTCCATGCTCACGGTTAGAAAGAATCAATATCGTGAAATTGGCCATACTGTCCAAAGTAATTTATAGTTTCAACGCTATCCCCATCAAGCTACCAATGACCTTCTTCACAGCACTGGAAAAAGACTACCTTAAACTTCATATGGAACCAAAAGAGAGCCCGCGTAGCGTAGCCAAGACAATCTTAAGCAAAAAGAACAAAGCCGGAGGCATCAGTTGATTTTCAACTATACTAAAAAGCTACAGTAATCAAAATACCATGGTACTGCTACCAAAACAGAGATAACAGACCAACAGAACACAACAGAGCTCCTGGAGACAATGCCACACATCTACAACCACCTGATCTTTGACAGACCTGACAAAAACAAGCAATGGGAAAAGGATTCCCTGTTTAATAAATGGTGTTGGGGAAACTGGCTAGTCATATGCAAAAAGCAGAAACTGGACCCCTTCCTGACACCTTACACTAAAATTAATTCCAGATGGATTAAAGACTTAAACATAAGACCTAACACTGTAAACCCCCAGAAGAAAACCTAGGCAAAACCATTCAGGACATAGGCATAGGCAAGGACTTCATGACTAAAACACCACAATCATTGGCAAAAAAAGCCAAAATAGACAAATGGGATCTAATTAAACACCAGAGCTTCTGTACAGCAAAAGAAACAATCATTAGAGTGAACCAGCAACCAACAGAATGTGAAAAAATGTTTGCAATCTACCCATCTGACAAAGGACTATATCCAGGATCTACAAAGAACTAAAACAGATTTACAAGAACAAAACAATCAAACCCATATAAAAGTGGGCAAAGGATATGAACAGACACTTTTCAAAAGAAGAAATATATGAGGCCAACAAACATATGAAAAAATGCTCATCATGACTGATTATTAGAGAAATGCAAATCAAAACCACATTGAGATACCACCTCATGCCAGTTAGAATGGTGATCATTAAAAAATCTGGAGGCAACAGATGCTGGAAAGGATGTGGAATAATAAGAACACTTTTATACTGTTGGTGGGAGTGTAAACTAATTCAACCATTGTGGAAGACATTGTGGCACTTTCTCAAGGACCTAGAAATAAAAATTCCATTTGACCCAGCAAATGGGATATATCTAGTGTATATACCTTTGGGTATATACCCAGTAATGGGATTGAGGGGAACAAGGGAGGGACAGCGGTGGGTGGGGAGGTCAGGGAGGGTTAACATGGGGAGAAATGCCAGGTGACAGGGGATGGAGGCAGCAAACCACATTGCCATGTGTGTACCTGTGCAACCATCCTGCATGATCTGCACATGTACCCCAGAACCTAAGGTGCAATAAAAATTTTTTTTGTTTAAAAAAAAAAAAGAACTGCCTGATACTGGGTAATTTAGGAAGGAAAAAGGTTTAATTAGCTCCCAAATTTGCCTGGCTGGGGAGGCCTTAGTAAACTTAGAAACATGATGGAAGGAGAAGAAAACACATGGTGGCAGGAAGGAGAAATGCTGAGCAAAGAGGAAAAAGCCCACTTTAAAACCATTAGATCTGATGATAACTCACTCCCTATCATGAGAATAGAAGCATGGGAGTAACAACCACAGTTACTCAATTACCTCCCACTGGGCTCCTCCCATGAAATCCATTTGTTGATCTCCTAGGAAAGGCATAGTTTTTTGTCTAGTTACTGTCAAGATATATATATATTTTTTCTTTAAGTAGAGTTATTTTAATGTCTATTGGTATAAATCACAATGTGTTTATTCTCTTTGGAGTTCACTCAGCTTCTTAAATATGTAACTTTATGCCTATGGCCAAAGTGGGAGGTTTTCAGTCATTATTTTATTTATTTATTTTTCCAGCCAATTACCCTTTCCCTTCTCTTTCTGGATCAGCATTATTTATTGTTGTTGTATTTTTCTAAATGTCTCAGTTGAGATTTCTTTTTCAGTCTATATTAAGAGAGGTAATTTATATTGCTCTATATTCAAGTTCATGGATTTGTCATCTCCCAATGTGTTATTAGGCCTATTCAGTGTTTTAAAAAATTTTTGTCACGCTTTTCCATTTTATGATTTCTTCCGCGGTTTTTTTATTATGCTTTAAATTCTGGGGTACATGTGCAGGTCATGCAGGTTTTAAAAACCATCATGAATTTCAAAATCTCTGCCCTCTTAGTGTCACTCCAAATAATGTTTTTTTTT
>NW_016108532.1:21506-30052 GCF_001604975.1 Cebus imitator
TAGAACGATTTATAATCCTTTGGATATATACCCAGTAATGGGATTGCTGGGTCAAATGGAATTTCTATTTCTAGGTCCTTGAGGAATCGCCACACTGTCTTCCACAGTGGTTGAACTAATTTACACTCCCACTAACAGTGTAAAAATGTTCCTATTTCTCCACATCCTCTCCAGCATCTGTTGTCTCCGGATTTTTTAATGATCGCCAAGAATGTTGAATATAAAATAAGAAACCTTCTTTGTCCTAGTTTTCTATGTTTACCATGTATTCATTCAGAAAGACATTTCGTATTCCTATAGGCAGAAATATTTGTTAATGTTTCATGTGTTTCTTCAGTAAGGAAAAAAGAACTTAAACATATTACTTTCAGTTTGTAAGATTAAAATTTCTTCCAGGAATCATTTCTTTCCCCCGAAATCACAACACTGTTGATATTATATAAAGTGATGTGTTTATATTTGCCTTATTTAAATTTGTATTTTGATTTGCTTTCCCAAGAAATCAAGTGATGAAATGATGTTTTTTATATTTTACAGGAAAATGTGGCCGGCCTCCACCTATTGTCAATGGAGACACTACTTCATTCCCACTGTCAGTATATGCTCCAGATTCATCAGTGGAGTATCAATGCCAGAACTTGTATGAACTTGAGGGTAACAAGCGAATAACATGTAGAAATGGACGATGGTCAGAACCACCAAAATGCCTACGTAAGTCCTTTAATATATCCATGGAATCCTGGAAAAATCAGTGTGATGAGTCTGATAGTTTGCTGTTTGTAACAGATTAATCACAGATTACTGAACAACTATTCTGCGGAAAGCTTGCCTACCAAATATTTATGTTAGAAAGTCAAGAAATGTTTCTCTTTCTCTTTATATTTTATTTTGAAACATTTACTTAACAAATAAAAATAATATATTTTCATGTTTGACAATATGCTCTTTTGATATATTTGTAGTACAATGATTACCACAATCAAATTAATTAGCACATTTGTTATCACCTATGATTACCATTGTGTGTAGGTGGGTGTGTGAGTTATATGTGTGTGAGATTGTGGGAGGATACTTAAAATCTGCTTTCTTAGCAATTTTCAAATAAATATTACAATACTATTGTAATATTTATAGATCTCTATGTTTGATTCCAAGTTCTTATTCGTATCATAGTTTAAAATTTGTACTCTTTGACCAATATCTTAATGAAAGAAAAACAGCAATGATAAGTTCTAAAATGCGGGGATCCTAAAATGACAATTGACATAATGGACCATTGATAAAAAACCCTAATTCTCATACATAAAACATAGTACCTCATTTTCAGGTGATTTACCATTTTAACTTTATTTAAATCAATATGTCGTTTTTACATGGTTGGTTTAGATACTGTTCTGAGAAATAATTCCTGAACCATCATATAACATTCTTCTTGAAAATCTGGAAGTCTATGAAGAAGATTTGTATACCAGTTAATGCTTTATGTTCATTGTTTTCTATTTTCAGATCCGTGTGTAATATCACAAGAAATTATGGAAAAATATAACTTAACATTTAAGTGGACAGCCGACCCAAAAGTTTATGTAAGATCAGGTGAACCAGTTCAATTTGTGTGTAAATATGGTTATCATCCTTCACCAGGTTCTCAAGATTTTCTAAGAACATGTCAGGATGGGAAACTGGAGTATCCCACTTGTGTAAAAAACAATCATAATTAAAATCAACACCTTTATTCAGAACATTATTATTAAATCAGTTCTCAATTTCATTTTTAAGTATTGTTTTATTCCTTTTTATTCATAAGTAAAATTTTGGGTTGATTTGTGAAAATGTACTTATAATCTGAGACCCATGGCCCTCTTCTTAAAAGCTCCATATTAAAACTTGGCAAATAAACTGTTGTGTCCAGTTCATGAAATTTGTATGACAAGAAATTAGATACGATTTTTTTCAGAATTCATTTCTGTCCATCACTCTTAAATCTCTCAAAGCTTTCTCCATTACTGCTGAGGCTCATTGTTTTATAGTAAGTGGAAAACGTATTGTGTCTGATTTCAAAATTATATGACTTCACAAAGATGTAGAAGCCTCATCAAGTCTTAACTCATGTTAGTAATAAGATACAAGTAATTACTACTTATTAATATGTAAATGCATCAAAATGATGAAATACAATTACTTCTACTAGATATCAATCTAGCACACATAATAATGTAAACTATCAAGAGGATTTAAAATGTAATTGGGTATATAAATATTACAACATAGACATATGAAAAATAAAAATACAGTATCAGTTATAAACACGCATGCACTCACCTGCAAATAAATAAACATGATAGTTTTGCTCTGAATTAATGTTTATAGCAAAAATATTGCCAGGAAATTTAAAAGTATAGGTAAAATTCTATATATGTTTTTAGAGATAATAGGGGTAAAAGTTGTAGCTCAATTCCTTTGTATGTATCAGTATTCTCTGACTTTTCTACCTTTAAAATATATCACATTTGAAACTCAAACAAAATTTATTTTACAATAATGATATCTAATGACCAAGGTGATACATAAATGAGAACGACAGAGATGTCATGGGTAATGTTCTTAACATCAGATACATTTTTAACTATTTTTGGATTAGAAGAGTTTTGGAAATTTCAATAATAAAGTTCTGAAATGCAATATTTATTGTCATTCATTTTAAACAGGATTAGTTAGTTAAAATCATTTTTGACTAGGAAAATTTTACACTACTAAAGGAGGTGAAGTCATTATGTAAAAACCAAATCATGTCTTATTTTAGTAATGATATAAGTAATTACTACTTATCAATACATAAATGCAATAGAAATGATGAAATGTAGATACTTCTACAAGATGTGAATCTAGCACCCAAAATAATTTGAATTAATTATAAAGAGAATTTATGATTTGAAATCAGTATTTATTATATGCCATCAATTTATTTTTTTCTTATCGATAATATGACAAAATTATTATTTAATAACACCTTATTACTTCTCTTTTTATAAAGTCAGGAGGCTTATATACTCAGGTTGTCTCCCTGTTAGTGATCCTGATTTAGATAATTTGGTTGAGTTGAGGAAAGCCAGATTTCACAATTTAAAGGACATTTGTTAATAATTACCAAGTTATGTTTGTGATAATGTTAACATTTAAGAATATATATTTATTCCTAAATTGTTTTAGTGTATTTGGGTCACTATAAAAATTACCATAAACTGGCTAGTTTATGAAAACTAGAAATTATTTTATACAGTTTTAGAGGCTGAGATTTCCAAGATTAAGATGCCAACTGATTTGATGTCTTGTAAGATCTTTCTTCCTGTTATGTAGCTGGTGCCTTCCCACTATGTCCTTACAATCTGCAAGGTACCAGGGAGTTCCAAGAGGCTCCTTTGTAAAAAGACTAATCCAATCTGTGAGAGTGGAATCCTCAAGGTCTAATCACCTAAAAAGTCCTCACTTTCTGATACTATCACCATAGTGATTAGGATGTAACATGAATTTTGGAGGGACACTACTATTCAGATCATAACAGAGCATAGGGAATAACAAATATATTCCATGTAAATGGAAGCCAAAAGAAAGCAGGGTGGCTATATTAACAATTGACTAAAATAGAATTTTAAGTCAAGTGTGTAAANATAAACAAACATATTCCTTGTAAGTGGAAACCAAAAGAAAGCAGGGTGGCTATACTAACAATTAACTAAAATAGAATTTCAAGTCAAGTCTGTAAAAAGAAACAACAAAGGTCATGATATAGTGATAAAGGAGTCAATTCGCCAAGACATCGTGACTGTTGTCAGTATATATGCACTCCCCATAGGAGCAATGGGACTTATAAAGCAAACATCAATACATCTAAAGGAAGAAATAGACAACAATACAATAATAGTAGGGGACTTTGATACGCCACAGACAGAACTGAATAGAAAAGCTCTCCAGAAATCAATAAAAACATTGGACTTGAACTACATGTTATACCAAATGGATGTAGCAGATATATATAGAACATTCCATTTGACAACAGTACAATAAGCATTCTTCTCAAGCACACAAGATACGTTCTCTAACATACATCATATGTTGGGCCACAAAACAAGACTTAAATTTTTATTTATTATATTATATTTTATTATATATATATTTTATTATACATTAAGTTCTGGGGTACATGTGCAGATCCTGCAGGATTGTTACATAGGTATACACATGCCATGGTGGTTTGCTGCATCCATGCCCCCAACATCTACATTAGGTATTTCTCCTAATGTTATCCCTCCCCAATCCTTCCACCTTCTGCTATCCCTCCCCTAGACCCACCCCTACAGGCCCTGGTCTGTGATGTTCCCCTGCCTGTGTCCAAGTGTTCTCACTGATCAACATCCACTTATGAGTGAGAACACGTGGTGTTCGGTTTTCAGTTCTTATGTCAGTTTGCTTAGAATGATGGTTTCCAGCTTCATCCATGTCCTTGCAAATGACATGAGCTCATCCTTTTTCATGGCTGCATACTAGTTCATGGCGTATATGTGCCACATTTTCTTTATTCAGTCTATCATTGATGGGGATTTGGGTTGGTTCCAAGTCTTTGCTATTGTAAACAGTGCTGCAATGAACATACGTGTGCATGTGTCTGTATCACAGAACGATTTATAATCCTTTGAGTATACACCCAGTAATGGGATTGCTGGGTCAAATGGTATTTCTATTTCTAGATCCTTGAGGAATTGCCACACCGTCTTCCACAATGGTTGAATTAATTTACACTCCTGTCAACAGTGTAAAAATGTTGCTATTTCTGCACATCCTCTCTAGCATCTGTTGTCTCCAGATTTTTTAATAATCGCCATTCTAACCTGCATGAGATGGTATCTCAATGTGGTTTTGATTTGCATTTCTCTAATGACCAGTGATGATGAGCGTTTTTTTCAAATGTTTGTTGGACGCATAAATGTCTTTTTTTGCAAAGTGTCTTTTCATATCCTTTGCCCACTTTTGGATGGGGTTGTTTGTTTGTTTTCTTGTAAATTTGTTTATGGTCTTTGTAGGTTCTGATTATTAGTGCTTTGTCAGATGGGTAGTTTGCAAAAATTTTTTCCCATTCTGTTGGTTGCTGGTTCACTGTAATGATTGTTTCTTTTGCTGTGCAGAATCTCTTAAGTTTAATTAGATCCCATTTGTCTATTTTGGCTTTTGTTGCCAATGCTTTTGGTGTTTTAGTCATGAAGTCCTTGCCTGTGCCCCGAATGGTATTGCCTAGGTTTTCTGCTAGGGTTCTTATGGTGTTAGGCCTTGTGTTTAAATCATTAATCCATCTAAATTTAATTTTTGTATAAGGTGAAAGGAACGGGTCCAGTTTCAGCTTTCTGCATATGGCTAGCCACTTTTCCCAAAACCACTTATTAAACAGGGAATTCTTTCCCCATAGCCTGTTTGTGTCAAATTTGTCAAAGATCAGATGGTTGTGGTTGTGTGGCATTACTTCCGAGGACTCTTTTCTATTGCATTGGTCTATATCTCTGTTTGGGTACCATTAGCATGCTGTTTTGATTACTCTAGCCTTGTAGCATAGTTTGAAGTCAGGTATCGTGATGCCTCCAGCTTTGTTTTGTTTTTGCTTAGGATTATCTTGGCTATGCGGGCTCTTTCTTGGTTCTATATGAAGTTTAAGGTGGTTTTCTTCAGTTCTGTGAAGAAGGCCAGTGGTAGCCTGATGGCGATAGCATTGAATCTACAAATTACTTTGGGCAGTATGATCATTTTCACAATACTGATTCTTCCTAACCATGAGCATGGAATGTTTCTCCATCTGTTTGTGTCCTCTCTTATTTTCTTGAGCAGTGGTTTGTAGTTCTCCTTGAAGAGGTCCTTCATGTCCCTTGTTAGTTGTATTCCTAGGTATTTTATTCTCTTTGTATCAGTTGTGAATGAGACTGCACTCATCATTTGGCTGTCTGTTTGTAATTTGTGTATAGGAATGCTTGTGATTTTTGCACATTGACATTTTATCTTGACACTTGGCTGAAGTGGCTTATCATCTTAAGGAGATTCTGGGTTGAGATGATGGGGTCTTCTAAATATACAATCCCATCATCTGCAATTAGAGACAATTTGACTTCCTCTTTACCTAACTGAATACCTTCATTTCTTTTTCTTGCCTGATTGCTCTGGCCAGAACTTCCAATACTATGTTGAACAGGAGTGGTGAGAGAGAGCACCCTTGTCTTGTGCCAGGTTTCAATGGAATGCTTCCAGTTTTTGCCCATTCAGTATGATATTGGCTGTGGGTTTGTCATAAATTGCACTTACTATTGTGAGACATGATGCATGGATACCTAGTTTATTGAGAGTTTTTAGTGGAAAGTGCTGTTGAAGTTTGTAGAAAGCCTGTCTGCATCTATTGAGACAATTCTTTGTCTTTGGTTTTTGTCTTTGGTTCAGTTTATGTGAAGGATCACATTTATAGATTTGTGTATGTTGAACCGCCTTGTGTTCCTGGGATGAGCTGACTTGATGGTGATGGATAAGGTTTTTGATGTGCTGTTGCATTCAGTTTGCCAGTATTTTATTGAAGATTTTTGCATCAATATTCATCACGGTTATTTGCCTAAAATTTTCTTGTTTAGTGGTGTCTCTGCCAGGTTTTGGTGTCAGGATGATGTTGGTCTCATAAAATGATTTAGGGAGGATTCGCTCTCTTTGTATTGTTTGGAATTGTTTCCGAAGGAATGGTATCAGCTCCTCTTTGTACCTCTGGTAGAATTCGGCTGTTGACCTTTCTGGTCCTGGACTTTATTTGGTTTGGAGACTATTAATTGCTGCGTTAACTAGAGACCTGGTTATTGGTCTATTGACGGATTCAACTTCTTCCTGCTTCAGTCTTGGGATAGTGTAAGTGTCCAGGAATTTATGCATTTCTTCTAGATTCACTGGTATATGTGTATAGATGTGTTTGTAATAATCTCTGATGGTAGTTTGTATTTCTGTGGAATTGATGGTGTTATCCTCGTTACCATTTTTTATTGCATCTGTTTGATTCATCTCTCTTTTTTCTTTTATTAGTCTGGTTAGTGGTCTAACTATTTTGTTGATCTTTTCAAAAAAACCCAGCTCCTGGATTGATTGATTTATTGAAGGGGTTTTTTTGTGTGTGTCTATCGCCTTCATTTGTGTTCTGATCTTAGTTATTTCTTGTCTTCTGCTAGCTTTTGAATTTGTTTAATCTTGCTCTGATAGTTCTTTTAATTTTGAAGTTAGGGTGTCAATTTTAGATCTTTCCTTGCTTCCCATATGAGCATTTAGTGTTATAAATTTTCCTCTAGACACTGCTTTAAATGTGTCCCAAAGAATGTGGTACAATGTGTCTTCATTTTCATTGGTTTCGAAAAGCATCTTTACTTTTGCCTTCATTTCATTATTTATCCAGTAGTCATCCAGGAGCAGGTTGCTCAGTTTCCATGTAGTTGTGTGGTTTTGAGTGAGTTTCTTAATCCTGAGTTCTAATTTGATTGCCCTGTGGTCTGAGAGACTGTTTGTTATGGTTTCCTTTCTTTCCCATTTTCTGAGAAGTGATTTACTTCCAATTACGTGGTTTAGAGTAAGGGTAATGCGGTTCTAAGAAGAATGTATATTCTGTGGATTTGGAGTTGAGAATTCTATAGATGTCTATTATGTTTGCTTGGTCCAGATCTGAGTTGAAGTACTGGATATTCTTGATTTTGTGTCTCCTTGATCTGTCTAATATTGACTGTAGAGAGTTAAAGTCTCCCACTATTATTTTGTGGGTGTCTATGTCACTTTGGAGGTCATTAAGAACTTGCTTTATGTATCTGGGAGCTTCTGTATTGGGTGTATATGTATTTAGGATCGTTAGCCATTCTTGTTGCATTGGTCTCTTTACCATTACATAATCCCCTTCATTGTCTCTTTTGATCTTTGTTGGTTTAAAGTCTGTTTTATCAGAGACTAGGATTGCAATCTCCCTTTGTTTTGCTCTCCATTTGCTTGGTAAACCTTCCTCCATCACTTTATTTTGAGCCTATGTGTGTCTTTCCTCGTGAGACTTGTTTCCTGATACAGCACACCAATGGGTCTTCACTCTATGCAATTTGCCAGTCTGTGTCATTTAATTGGGGCATTTAGCCCATTTATATTTAAGTTTAATATTGTTATGTGTGTTTGATCCTGCCATTTTGATGCTAGATGGTTTTTTGCCCTTTAGTTGATGCAGTTTCGTCATTCTGTCAATGATCTTTACTATTTGGTATGTTTTTTTGGTGGCTGGTTCTGGTTGTTCCATTCCATGTTTAGTGCTTCCTTCAGGGGCTCTTGTAAGGCAGCCCTGCTGGTGACAAAATCTCTCGGCAGCTGCTCGTCCATAAAGGATTTTATTTCTCCTTCACTTCTGAAGCTTAGTTTGGCTGGATATGAAATTCTGTGTTGAAAATTCTTTTCTTTAAGGATGTTGAATATTGACCCCTTCTCTCTTCTGCTTTTTAGGGTTTCTGCCAAGAGATCCC
>NW_016108532.1:30687-31756 GCF_001604975.1 Cebus imitator
TTTTTTCAAGGTTCTTACTTTCTTTGCAGTCGGGCAGAAGATGTTCCTTTTGCTTGGAGAAGTTTGTTAATCCCACCTTGTGAAGCCTGCTTCTGTCAATTCTTCAAACTCATTCTCCATCCAGTTTTGTTAACTTACTAAGTGACGCAATGTGATCCTTTGGAGGAGAAGAGGCATTCTGATTTTTGGTGATTTCAGCCTTTTTGCTCTGGTTTCTTCCCATCTCCATGAATTTATCTACCTTTGGCTGTGGAAGTTAGTGACTTTCTGATGGGTCTCTGAGTGTACATCCTTTCTGTTGATGTTGAAGCTATTTCTTTGTGTTTTTTAGTTTTCCTTCTAACAGTCAGGTGCCTCTGTTGCAGGACTGCTGGAAGTCCACACAAGACCCTGCTTGCCTGGGAATCACCCATGGAGGCTGCAGAACAGCAAGGGTTGCTTCCTGTTTCTTCCTCTGGTAGCTTCATCCCAGAAGGCTACCCACCAGATGTCAGCTAGACTCTCCTGTATGATGTATCTCTTAGGATATATGGGGGTCAAAGAGCCACTAGAGGGGGAGTCTGTCCTTTATCAGAGCTGAAGTGCTGTGCTGGAAGCTCCATTGTTCCCTTCAGAGGTGCTTGGCAGGGACGTTTCAGTCTGCTGAAGTGGAACTCACAACCACCTTTTTCAAAGGTGGTCTGTCATAGGAACTTGGAGATTTATTTCTAAGTCCCTGGTGGGCTGCTGCCTTTTTTCAGAGTTGCCCTGCCCAGCAAGACATTTATTGAGATATAAGTAGTACCTAAAGTATTATGTTCTTACTTCACAAAGATGAAATTCTAAAATATTTGAGAATACAAAAATGGGTATTCATAGCCCGAATAAACCTCAAATTCAAGAAGAAAATTAATTAAAAATTTTATGCAAATCATGTACAATAAAAAATTATAATGTTAACTGATTAAATTTAATGAGATCAATGATATTCCATTAGAAAGGTACAGACATGAATAATTCATACAGTTAAAGCAAAATAGTAAACATATGATTGGAAAATGTTTAAAAAACTTAGATACTTTTATAAGAA
>NW_016108533.1:0-4389 GCF_001604975.1 Cebus imitator
TACTCTGAAAAAAAAAAAAAAAAAAAACTTCATAAAGAGTGTGTTATACTCTATATTCAGATGAGTAAATGGAGGCACAGCAAGGTCAGTAACTTGCCTAAGGTCACAAAGAGAGAACCTAGGCCTTCTGATGGAGGGTGAACAACATCCTGGGTTTTTTTTTTACCCCCTGTGGGACAATCCTGGTTTTTACCTTAAAAGTCCCGTGTCTCTGAAAACTCCTCAGCCTGGGAAAACTGGGACTGTTGGTCACTCTAGTTTGACCCTAGAGTCCTTGTATATCATTTCTTACACCCCAAAGAGCATGCATGCATGTAATCAGAGGAATAGAGGAGAGAGCGTTGCTATAGCAGTATGTGTGAGACTTTTAATTTGTAGATCCCTATTTTTATTCAATTAGCCTGACACCAAGGGAGCAGGAAAAAAGAGTAGGGCCATTCCCTCAGTCAACGTAGCTGCAGAAATGAGAAATAGCCACAAAGAGAATAGCTAATTCAGCTGTTATCATAAGAAATCCATGTGGAGGTCTAGTAAAAAAGAACACACATATAAATAGTCCTGTCACTATGGTAAGTGAACAATTTGCATGCACTATTTCAATTACCCCTCAGAGTAGCTTTGTGAGATAGGTACTAGTATCACATTCATCTTCCAGATGAAAAGAGGTAAAGAAACTTGCCCAAAGCAAGGATGATCAAAACTCAAGCTGTCTGCCTACAAAATCCATGCATATTTTACCTAAATATAAGTGCATATTTGATTCCTAACTGGGCTTTTAATGACTAACAGTAGGTAAGACTCTTGAAATCCTGAATCTTTGGGCTTGCTGCAAGAGATGCTGATTTGTGCTTGAATGAAGTAGCCTAGCAGCTAAACAATTAGAGATGCTTTTAAGGATTTCCAATAGCTTTGGAAACAAGGCCTTGTTTAAACATGTTGAGGCTGTGAAGAGCAACAAATAAGGTTCTGCTCTATTTTTGCCACAAAAAGCCTTGTGGTCTTGAGCAAGACTTATTTAAACTCTCTTGGTTTGGGTACTTACATATAAAATGAGGATAATTGTTTCTTACCTGCTTCAAAGATTATCTTCTGAAGATCCTTCTTTCTCTAGATTCATCACAATACATATGTCCCTGATTTCTCAAGCTACATTATATTTGTAGTAGTCTGTTCTCATGCTGCTAATAAAGACATACAACACATACCCAAGACTGGGTAATTTATAAGGGAAAGAGGTTTAATTGATTCACAGTTCAGCATGGCTGGGGGGCCACAGGAAACTTACAGTAATGGCAAAAAATGAAGCAAACAAGTCCTTCTTCACATGTCAGCAGGAGAGAGAATGAGTGCCCAGTAAAACGGGAAGTCCCTCATAAAACCATCAGATTCCATGAGAACTAACTCACGAGAACAGGATGTGGAAAACAGCCTCCATGATTCAGTTATCTCTACCTGGTCCCTCGAATGACATGTGGGGATTATGGGAACTACAATTTAAAATGAAGATGAGATTTGGGTGGGGACACAGATAAATCATATCAATACCTGAGAAAAAGCAAGTCCCCAATGTAGAAAACTTTATACTAAGTAGACAATATATAAAAATTTATATAATTCAAGAATGAATTTGCCTAGAATCCTATAATAAAATTTCCAAAGGTAGAATTTCTAAATGGGACCCTCAGTGATGCTCTGCCTAATCCCCCAGAACCTGTGAATGTAATGAAATATGTCTGATTATGTTGTATGACATAGCTGACCATGAAATAAGGAGATTATTCTGAGTTATTCAGTGGGTTCATTACAATCACATGATCCCTTAAAAGCAGAGAGCTTTCTTTGGTTAGTGGCAAGTGGGGCTGAAGCAAGAATAATGGTAGTTGTAGAGATTTGAAGCAAGAGGGTCATTTGACACCCACTGTTGACTTCGAAGATAGAAGGGATATGGGTGACATTTATGATCTGAGAGCAGGTCTCAGCTAACAGCCAGCAAGGAACCAGGAACCTCAGTCCGCCAAGTACAAGGAAATGAACTCAGCCAACAGCCAGAATGAGTTTGAAAGTGGATGCTTCTCTAGAATCTCTAGATAATATCCCAGCCTAACCAACACTTTGATTTTAGTCTCGTGAGGTCCTCAACACAGAACTTGGTGAAGCCCATTTAGATTTCTGACCTGCAGAACTGTGAGATTATAATTAAGTGTTGTTTTCAGTAACTTAACTTGAGAGTTTTTTTTATTAGCTATCAATAGATAATTAACATATCTCTATCTAGATTTCTTAGAATCCTGATTTTTTATCTCCTACCCTGTGGCCTTTTGTGCTGCATCCTAGACTGAGAAAACGGTCACAGTATTTCCTTATTCTCTCTTGATTTCAAGCAGTTCCACAAAACTAGGAGTCTCCAATCTTACAATCTCATCCTCTCGAATCAAACTCCTAGCAGGATGCTGCTGCTTGACTTTGGTTGTCACAGTCTCCATCCGTTACCTTACCATTGCTATATGACACTGTTTCACTTATTGACCAACACCTTACTATCTCACCTTTCCTACTTTATATTAGAACTATTAAAACTAATCAATAAAGTCTTTAGAACTGATTAATAAAAGAATTCAATAAAGTTGCAGGGTACAAAATAAATGTACAAAAATCAGTCGCATTTCTTTAGACAAATAATGGTCTCTCTGAAAACAGAATCAAGAACATAATCCCATTTACAATAGCATCCAAAAGAATAAAATAGTAATAAATTTAACCAAGGACATGAAAGATCTTCACACTGAAAACTATAAAACATTGATGAAAGAAATTAAAGAACACACAGATAACTGGAAAGATATTTGTGAATTGGAAGACTTAATATTGTTAAAATGTCTATATTATTTGAAGCAATATATGGATTCAATGTAATTCCCATCAAAATTCCAGTACATTTTCACAGAAATATAAAATATTTAAAAATTTGTATGAAACCACAAAGATGTCAAATAGCCAAAATAATTTTGAGAAAGAAAAACAACGTTGGTGGCACCATACTTTCTGATTTCAAACTACGATACAAAGAAATAGTAATCAAAACGATATGATACTGACATAAAAATAGACATCTACACCAATGGAACAGAGAGCCCAGAAATAAACCCATGCATAGATAGTCAACTAATGTTTGACAAGGCCACCAAGAAGATACCATGGGGGAAAGGCTAGTCCCCTCAATAAATGATGTTGGGAAAACTTGGTATCCAGGCAAAAGAATGCAACTAAACTCATATCATACAGAAAAATAACTCAGATTAAAGACTGAAACATAAGACCTAAAACTGTAAAACTCCTAGAAGAAAACATAGGGGAAAGGTTTATTGATTTGGCCTTGGCAAGGATTTTTTTGATATCTCACCAAAAGCACGGAGAACAAAAGCAAAAATAAACAAGTGAAATGACAGTAAACTAAAAAGCCTCTGCATAGCAAAGGAGCTAATCAACAAAATGAAAGAACAGCTTATAGATTGGGAGAAAATATTAGGGAATCATGTGTCAGATAAGGGGTTAATATAAAAAAATAAGGAGGTTGGAGTCCCCTGCCGGTGGCCAGCTCCTGTGCCTGCCGGTCCGCGCCCCGCCCGCTCCAGCCATGCTGTCCTCCCTCACCCGGCTTGCCAGCGCAGCTCTCCGCCACAGCTTCAGCACCTCGACCCAGAACAATGCTAAAGTAGCCGTGCTAAGGGCCTCTGGAGGCATTGGGCAGCCCCTTTCGCTACTCCTGAAGAATAGCCCGTTGGTGAGCCGCCTGACCCTGTATGATATCGCGCATACACCCGGAGTAGCAGCAGATCTGAGCCACATCGAAACCAAAGCAACTGTGAAAGGCTACCTCGGACCTGAACAGCTGCCCGACTGCCTGAAAAGTTGCGATGTGGCAGTTATTCCGGCGGGAGTCCCCAGAAAACCAGGCATGAGCCGGGATGACCTGTTTAACACCAATGCCACGATTGTGGCCACCCTGGCTGCTGCCTGTGCCCAGCACTGCCCTGAAGCCATGATCTGCGTCATTGCCAATCCGGTCAACTCCACCATCCCCATCACAGCAGAAGTTTTCAAGAAGCACGGAGCATACAACCCCAACAAGATCTTCGGCGTGACGACCCTGGATATTGTCAGAGCCAACACCTTCGTCGCAGAGCTGAAGGGTTTGGATCCAGCTCGAGTCAACGTCCCTGTCATCGGTGGCCATGCCGGGAAGACCATCATCCCCCTGATCTCTCAGTGCACTCCCAAGGTGGACTTTCCCCAGGACCAGCTGACGACGCTCGTTGGGCGGATCCAGGAGGCCGGCACGGAGGTGGTCAAGGCTAAAGCCGGAGCAGGCTCCGCCACCCTCTCCATGGC
>NW_016108533.1:6550-7863 GCF_001604975.1 Cebus imitator
ATTTGAGGGTATAGAGGGCTGTAAAAAGTTCACATATGGCACACAAATTATTTTGTTAGGGTGCCATCTGCTGGTCTTAAACAACCAGAGCTTATTTTTCTTAAAAATTAATTATTTCTTCTATTAAAACTAGACTTAGAAATTTGACTCAAACAACTTTTTGTCCTTTCTCATTTAGAATGATAGTATAGACTATTTTCAAATGATTGTCTGATGCATAATTCTTAAACGTCCCAATATGGAAATATAAAATAAGGTATAACTTTATGCTTAATTTAGGAAAATGGAGGCACAAGGCATTGCTTTGACTTACTGGTTCCTGACCTATTTCGATTCAAGTTTCTTTTTTTTAGTTTGTATAGCTCCCTTGACTTAAAAAAATTGTCACATTTTCCCTACATAAAAGCAATGAAATTGCTGTGTTTGTGATTCCATTGGTTTCAACCTGCTTTATTCATCCATGTGCTAAACTTGGTCTCTATCCCATAGCATAAGGTGCATGTACAATTAGTTGCTTTTTTATAAAGCAAGCTCATCAACATAGTCTTTATCATTTATGTTTGATACTAATGTTGTTTGCTGGTCTTTTCCCAACTTGCCTCTATAAAAGATAAGAAACAGCAACTGGTTCCCTTTTTGAAAAAATCCTTTACCACCTACTAACTATATGTCCTTGAGCAAGTCACTTTCTTCCCTGTGGCTCTGTTTTCCTTATGTATAAGTTTCAGATAATAATAGTAATCACCCCATATGATTACAGAGTTATCCTGAGTGTTAAAGGAAATCACAGGTATAACGTTTTTAGAATAGTAGTATAACATAAAAACACAAAATAATTGCTGTTTTGTCATAGTTGTTATTTAAGCATGTCAAAGAATATCAACGAGAGAATCATAACTTTGCAGTAACTCTTGGGATTCTCAGCTTCTCTTGACTGACAGATACAAAATTGTGTGTGTGTGTGTGTGTGTGTGTGTATGTATGTGTGTGTGTGTGTGTATGTATGTGTGTGTATGCGTGTGTGTGTGTGTGTTTATATTATGGAGTAAAGGAGAACACTAATTATTTTCCTTACCTTCCCCCTGTCCCATTCTGTGAGTTCTTAATCGACATGAAATCTCAACTCCCTAAAATTTTGTGTAAACCTTTTCATAATCTGACTGTTTAATTCTTGTTCTTTATTTCTCAATATTCTCTTTTTCAAATACTGTGTTTCAGCCATAATGAACTTTCCAGTTGCCTGAGTGGATTATGCTTTCACTCCTCAGGCCCTTATGCATGCCTGTGTTTCCTCTTCCTAAAGCACCCTTCTC
>NW_016108533.1:9423-11788 GCF_001604975.1 Cebus imitator
TTTCCCTTAATGAATTGAAGCCAACTGAAGCCAGAGGACAGGAAGCCCAGGTAAAGTGGTCCACTTGGCTCAGCCTCCTGTAGCCCAGTATGGGGGTCTGGAGCAGCAGAGTGGATCTGGAACGACAAATGAGAAATATTCAGCACCAATCTTGACAAGAACTCTTAAATTATTTTATTTTAGTTTCTGAATTATTTTGTAAATGCAGAGTGTTCATTCAAATAATTGATTATGCGTGTGTGTGTGCTGCACAGGGTATACTACCTGTGGGAAATTAGAGCTTATTTTTATAAACCCATGCCTTTTAAAGAAATACTAATGTCCTGTATATTTAGAGGCTTTTTTTGGTCAAAATGGGAGATGTAGGCAATGTAATATGAATGAAGAAATTGGTTCTAGATTGTGCCTTTGAGGCTCATTTCAGAACTTTTAAAAGAAAAAAAAAGGTTTGAAATTCTATAACTGTGGAAGAACTAGCAGTGATGCCAATCATTCCCGTCATTTCTGACCTCTCCTAAAACTGCTGCAAATGCAGTCATAGCACTGTGCTGTAGCCCACGGCCTGAGGAGCAGGCCAGAGGAGAGGTACATAGAAACAGAAAAAGGGTCACTGAGGTCCCACAGATACCTCCGAAGAGACCAAGATGACTTTTTAATGGTAGAGGTTCAATCTGAGTGTGTCTGAAATCCAAAAGCACAAAAAGCAAGGAGATTGCATTAACTTCTGCATCATACCACCCATTTTTCTGTCATTGGTTGTATCATTTTCCTTGAAAATGTTGTTATTAGAATTTTGCTTTGCAATGCTACTGTAACATAAAATTAATGCTTTCACAGGGCATACTATTTTCAGTCGTTTGTAACTCAGGTGGATACACCTGCAGCTAGGTAAACTTATTTTGAGAACGATTTAATTCCTTCTTTCTGACACAACACCTTTACATTTCCCTGTCCCTAGTTTAAATGTTGATTAGTTTATCTGACAGTTTGGTACTTAACACTAACCATGTTCCACATTGTGAGGGTATCAGCTTAGATGGCATCTTTCCTTCTAGGGGTTAAAATACAAACATACTGAGAACAAAGCAATATCTTATAAATTTGGTACTATAAATTTCTCTTAGAATTGTCTGAATCATTTTTGAAATTAGATTCTCACAATATTCATTGTTGTGAGATTCTGACTCCTTTTAAAACTAAGAAATCCAGGAACTTAAATGAGTTCCCAGAACAAATCAATGCATTCATTGAGGATCTACAACATACTTCCACTATCTGACAAACAGTGCTCGTATGAATGACCATATCTCTGAGAGTTCTGACCTACTATACCTCCGTTTTTTGAAACTTTTAGATTGAAATCTACTCAAGGGCTGAATCTTCACTATCTAACTTCTTGTCTCATCTCTTTTAGAATTATAGTATAAACTATTTTCAAATGCCAGTACACTGTCAGCAAAATGCATGTAGGAAGTCAATGAATGCATACAGAACTGATTCTTTTGCAGAGCTATTTAAGCATAACCAGGTCTCCTGAACTATTTCAAAATACTTTGTGATTCTAGCCTTAAAATACTACAATATTATGTTTTCAGCTGCTAACAATGTACAAAGATGTAGGTCATTGGAGTATATTGAATGTTTTAGAAAACTTGGCCAGGGTTAGAACTCTCCATTTGATTAGATTTCTGGAAAGAGGACTCAGGTATGTTTATTTCAGTTGTGCAAAGGAATATGTTTGCATTTTATATTTTAGCTAAAATTTTACCAAGAAATCAGACACTTGGTTCATCTTTAATAACCTTTTTAAAGATGACCCTGTGCAAGAGAATTTGGTCTCTTCACAAACAAAACAATCTCCTGATAAAGAATTCAGGGTTGATGACAGATTCCTTTATACATGTAATTAATGAACAAGAAATCTAACACTGTAATGATGATGGTAGGGGGTGGGTGGAAGATGGAGGAAAGGGTGCTGACACATGAAATACTGACACCAAAAGCAGACACTACCAACTCTAGGCAACCCACAGCTTGATGAATTTAACCAATGGCAGAGATATTTGCAAACCAAAGCAGAACCTTCCAGGGTTTGCCAGACTGTGAACCTCCATTGCTGGACTGAAACTTCTTCAGGTTGGAAATTGTCTTGTTATTGTTTCTCTAAAAATCCCCAGAGAACATGGGCTCTCTATAAACTCATCTTTTATAAAACAAAAAGAAAAGACCAAATACTCCTTTTGGGTTTATCTTGGCTGTAGCAAAATATACCAAGCAGAATTAAACTCTTATTTTGTTTATCTTCATTTGATTAGATTTGCAGAGAGTACATGAGCTTTGTTACACATAGCAGGTTTTCTTGAAA
>NW_016108533.1:13883-15226 GCF_001604975.1 Cebus imitator
ATCCTATGGTCCTGAACAGCACAGTCCAGTGAGAGATGAGAAAGATGCAAATCCAGGAAACTGGGAATAAAGGATAAGATGAAGATAAGGTGCGGGAAGTAGGTTGAGCTAATAGTGTTGGTGACTGACCACAAAACAGCAGAATTCTGGGTAAGCTAAGCAGGTTGATCTTCAATCTCAATCTTCTGATGACCCCTCCTGCCTGACAAGGGTGAGCGCTGTCCCTGTCTTACCATTTTCAGACTGTGAGCATCTCCTCTATATTCCGCATCATGTCTGAGTCTCAACAGTCATAAAATTTGTGCCTGTACCTCATTCTCAGGTTATCTGCCTTTTCGGCACCTCTTTGATCATTTTACACCCCCGGATTCCCCCACCCAACTCTCTTTTCCACTGTCTACTCTATAAATGGCTTAGTCCTGAATTCTAGCTGTAAAGTTTCTTATCTTCTGTTGCTTGATGCCCATAGCTTGCAATAATCATGAGGGAGCATTGTGTGGGGAACATGTAACTGCAGAATTTAGGTATGGCTCTCCTGATATGTGTCTGTGTCATATTGAGGAAACCTCACATGCCCTCAGTTTTCATATCTGTACAACAAGAGGCTTGCATTAGATAATTTTGGGAGAAATTATAGGTATAAAAATACCAAGAATTACCATCCACCTGGAATAGGAACCTGAAAATGCTTATTGAGAAAACATGGAAAAGAGGAATTTTGGAAGCAAAAAAGACATGAATTTCAAGCATAGTTTTATCACATTCTATATTTACGTCTTTGAACTTTTGTTTCTTCATTTGTAAGATGAAGCTAACAGCTATATTGCTGAGGTATTTTTGTGAATATGTGAGATAAAGCACAGAGTAGCTCCCATGTGGCATGCAGCAGACAGATAACCAATGGCATCTATTGCTATTATTACTTGGAATTAAATTCAATAAAAAAGAACATTTAAGTCAGTTCTGATGAATGTATTTATGACTCTAACAATGTGTTTTCTTAGCTCTGAGTCTGTCATTCAGGACTTAAATTTTTGTATTAAAAAATAAACTGCTAAGCCATTTAACAATACCCTCACCACCCCAATGGCAGTAACATATGATATATAGTCATGCTTAACATACAACAAAATCTACTGTAGCATTAAAAAATCAGAAAAGGTGATTAAAAACTCAATCTTAATTCTCCTATGTCTATTGGATATTAATTCATAAGAATTGTGATTTAGGGTTTCTAAATAGTTACATATTTCTGTAACATTCTAAGAGGTGATGTTATTTTCTGTAATTTTAAAAAATAAAGTGTTTGTTTTGTATTATTTATAAGAGCTACCTGATTTGAA
>NW_016108533.1:17303-18853 GCF_001604975.1 Cebus imitator
TATCAGGCCAGCATAGTGACTCATATCTATAATCCCAGCAACTTTGGGAGGCTCAGGTGGGTCTTGTTTTGTTACCTAGGCTTATCTCTAACTTCTCACTTGAAGCCAGAAGTTAGAGATAAGCCTGGGTAACAAAACAAGACCTCAGTCTCTGCAAAAAATAATAAATAAATAAAATAGCCAGGCACTGTGATGCATACCTATCATCCCAGCTACTTGGAAGGGTACTGCAGGAGGATTCCTTGAGCTCAGGAGGTCAAGGCTGCAGTGGACTACAATTGCACCACCACACTTCAGCCTAGGTGCAAAGCAAGAAGCTGTCAGAAAAGAAAAAGTGAAAGAAACAAAAACAAAGGAAGGAAAGGGGAGGGAAGGGAAGGGGAGGGGAGGGGAGGGCAGGGAAGGGAAGGGAAGGAGGGGAAAGAGAGAAAGAAAGAGAGAAAATATCAAATCTGTGAAAAACGATCAGAAAATGAAACAAAAATATAAAAAACATGAAGTAATTATTATCTTGCAAGTAATCTAATCCTTTAAAAATGCATCTGTACCACATTAGTTATCTGGCAGTGGCCACTGTACCACTAGAAATATTTCAAAAATTCATTTCTCTTGCACATTTGTTCCATATGGATTGAATTAGAAAACACGGAAACTGCAGATCTACCTAAGGATTTATGGGTGCTTTGGTTTGAGTTTTGCAGAAAATTCTCTTATTTATTCACATACATGCTACATATATATGAAGTCTGAGCTTTTCTATGTATAACGTATAGCGAAAAAGAAACCTTAGTGAATTTCAAAAGGAGGTTATGCTTTTTCTTATTGTTATTGACATTTATTCTGCATCAAAATAACGACTATAGCAATATGTGCAAAAATATTTAAGAAAAGTTTAGAAAAGGGTGTCAAGCAGACACATCAGCTCATAATAAAGTCATCAGATGGATATTCGTCTTGGCCGCCATCATCTTTTTGTCACGGTTGTTCAAGTTTATTCTAATATAGTTTGCTGGTACTGCTGTTAATTAAATACTGTATGTAAGAACATGGAGCCATTTTAACAGGAACATCTTCAGGCCGCAACACAGATGGAGTCACTGCAAATGACTGGAATGACCACAGGTGGCAAAGTATACAAATCTACATCATTCAGATGGGCTCTTCCAGAAGAGAAAGAATCTTGCAGCAAGGGGGCGGGGTTGTGGTGGGAGGGTTTTTATTTTTATGATTGTCTGCTGGCTAGAGAATAGCAAAATTATACCAATTTCTCAAAAATCGGTAATTATTCCAAATTCCTAGTACTTGAGATGAATGTATGTACCATGTTACTATTCTAATTTATTATAAATTTTTCTGTTTTAGAGTAAAATTGAATTTTTTAAGTCCCAAATATGTATTTTAAAATCAAAATTACTGGGTCTCTCTCAGAGCATTTTAAATTCATTTGATATGTATACACGAGTCAATCATAAAATGGGAGTTATTGCTACACAAATTCAGAACCATCATGTGATTATATGATTAGCGTTAGTTATCGCAAAATTACATCT